>NW_015374181.1:1169-115204 GCF_001272555.1 Dufourea novaeangliae | reverse complement strand
AATGATATAAATGGAACTTTAAAACTTTTTTAAGTGTTACAGTGATATTTCGTTACATGTTCCATAATGTCAATAGATTTCCCCGCAACATCCATAATTATTACAAATGTCAATATAACGAAATATCTTTTATGCGATGTTTGTTTGAGTAATAAAAATCTGTGTTTCGATTACGTTTTTGATACGTATTACTCACATATATGTAATAATATAGAATAAAAATATACTGTTAGTCCGATATTTGAAAATATAAATGCGTTCGTTGTCACTGTTAAACTGTTGTAATAACAATGGAATAATAAAATAATTTACTCAAATGTACATAATAATACATATACATATTCATAAAAACAATATTAAGCGCAATAACTTTTTTGTACGCGAAAAAAAACCAATAGGTCCATCGGGACTGGAACCCAAGACTCCTTTCTAATACGTCTACTTTACAGTGAACGGACGGAAGAGAATCCGTTCACGACCATGGTCCCTTCTTAGATTTAACGTAGTTCACAAATTCACCGTTCTCATAACGTAGAGGGCAGCAGAAAATCCCTGACTTTTTACACTATCGGTATTTTAGAACATGAGACACGAAGTCCCATAAGATGATAGGTCTATCCTATACCTAGTCGGTGCTTCTATTCGCCAAATTACAGAGGAAATAAATTTGAACCGCGCGCCACCACAGAACTTGGCCAATCAGAAAGTGGGCAAATCGGCTTAAGTCGACTGGCACGCCACCAACGGGAGAATGTTTCCGGGAACCCCCAGCCAACGACCGTCAGTAACGAATGGCGGTACAGCGAACACAAAAAATGTTCAATTTTTATTTACATTCATTCGAAGTAAAACCAAAACGTGTACAGTGAACTCTGCCTTCACATTAACATTGTCACATTTTCAAATTCAAAATTGTATTTATTTGGGTAAGTAAAACTTTATTTCGTTGTATTAGTGTGTGTCACCTCAAATTATATGAATTTTTCAGATGTTTTATAAATTATTATTTTTTGATTATAATAAAATAAGCATAATTGCAGGGCATGATGGAAAAATCGAGAAAACTATCTGGCACTCAATCCCGAAAAAGAAAAGCCGAAAAGGAACTTCAAACGAACAAGCAAAAAAATCAATTACTTAGATGAAAGCATACCAGATGATACAATAAATAAACAAATTAATGAAGATGAACAAGAAGAACTTCACGAAGAGAATGAAAAAATCGAAGAAGAAATGAAAACTTTTCATACAGAAGAACAAAGTGTGATTAATAAGATTGATACTGAGGTGATAGAAGATGTATGTAAATTTGAAGATGAATTGATAAATAATGAAGATAACGATAATGAAATTGAAATGTTTATTGTTAGTGATCCTGCGACTTGGCCACAAAATTTATGTAATAAACTTAAAAAACCTTACGGGAGCAGCTTGCCTTCGCCCCAGTACTGACCTGCCCCGACGTCACGCAATCGTTCATCCTCCAAACCGACGTCAGCCACGGAGGACTAGGGGCAGTACTCAGTGAGTACTACTCACCCAAGGAAGCTAAGAGGAGGAGCATGTCATTGCGTACGCCAGCCGCACCCTCAACGGGGCAGAAAAGAACTATTCTGTCACCGAAAAGGAATGCCTGGCGGTGGTCTGAGGCATCCGGAAAATGAGACCCTACCTGAAGGGGTACCACTTTACCGTCATTACCGACCACCAGGCTCTAAAATGGCTGCAGACCATCGATAACCCGTCCGGGCGCCTAGTCCGCTAGGGCTTCGAACTCCAGCAATACGACTTCGAGGTAAAGTACCGTCGAGGCGCCCAACACCTCGTCGCGGACGCCTTGCCACCACCACCACCCAACGGACCACTATCCACTCACCACCGACCAGGCCGCCGCTGACCGGGCCGCCACCGACTGGGCCACTATTGACGAGGCCGCCATCAACCGAGCCACTAACACAGCCGTTACCGCTGGTCATACGGCCACCTTCGGCCACCGTAACATCAGCCGCTACAACACCACCGAGCCGACACCGCACGAGCAGGGCGCCCAAGCTCACCGCCCGCCAGAAAGCGGCGGGAAACCCTCAGGGCCCGAGGAGTCTTCGGAATAGCGGCGTTCCTGAACAGGCGAATACTCCAATGGAGATTCGCGGCGGGGCACGGGGAACAGAACGGTAGCGAAACGGGGAAAGGGGGGTACCGCCGAGCGTTACGGCCGATGGTCGAAATCCGCGGCTCGTCATTCGGTTGCGAGCGACACGATCTGTATAATGTCCGTCAGTATTCACGAAATGTTTTTGTCACACATCGCGAGTGCGAGCGGAGAGTATTGCGGCCACGAGACTGCCAACATCGGCAAGCGGTAAGCTATCCATTCTGTCACGGGTGATTCTGTAATTGATTGCGATAACGTAGAGTCGAGTAACACCGGTCAACTTCTCGCCTTCTGTGAGAAGTTGCGAGTTCGCGAGCGCGACCACAAGTAGCGGGTGGGCGGATTTCCTCGGGGTTCCTCCACTAGTAGCGTACCGTCTATACCATCCCGCGGAAGCGCCGTAACCGAATCATTTGTTAAATAGTTCGTATTGCGACGCGTATCGAATTTCCGGACCAGAACTGTTATCGAATAGTTATTGTTGGCCACCTATTGTGAGCGTTACCCTCTAGGGTAGACGCGTGGCGTTAATAAACGTCTTATTTAACGCATAACGATCTTCAGTCATTCGCGAACCGCATCCTGCCGCGAGGAGAGTCTCCGCATCCTACTTGCGAATCTCGACCCTCGTGCGTGCTAGCCGGCAACCGCCACTCTCTCGTCGTCTCGATCTTGCGTAAATTTCGGAGGTATCGGAAGTCCTGCCCGATACCGGCACTCCGCACTCGGGGAGTGCCAGGCGTTCAGTTCGTGGAGGCGCGGATAGTTGCGGAGACCGAAAGAGGGGCTTTGTTCGCGGCGGACCACGGCCACGCAACTGTCCGGGGCCCGAAAATCAAATTCCACATAATAAAGTATTCAAAAATGTAGTAAAATTATATCTGAACTTGGTTAATGAAAAACCAGGTGTATCAAAAAGTTGTGATATCTTCATTCTTATTTCATTTTTTTATAGTTTAGATAACATTAACAAGAGGAGACTACTCCCTTTTTATTTGCACATTATGTTAAATAATATTACTCATCTATGTTATGTTCACACAAGCGTGAAAATAATTGTCCGTTCACCGAATGTTAGAACATTGTATGTATACTCAGACTGCTCATTGGGTCGTCAGAGGCAGAAACCTGAATTTTTACTTCCTATATTTAGAGACTGCTCGACTTCAACGCTTAGTATATACATTAATGTCTAAACTAACAAGGGGAAACTCTGAAGTGTCCCACTTCAATTTCGATGAAATTGCGTGGTTCATAGGTACATAGGGTGTCCCAAAAGGATAAGACAATTCGGAACATGTATATTCCTCATGCAAATACAAATCGACAAATTCTTTACCATTTTATAATCTGAAGCTCTATTCCCAAGATATTAGCAGTTAAACGAACTCGATTTAGCAGTTAACCATCAGCTGAGCGGTGGGCCAGACGTACGCACAGGCACAATCACGAAGCAGAGGCTACTTATTTGGATTGTGCACTTCATGTATGTATCTGCGCGTACGTGTGGGGTTAAAATTTGCGAAAATTACCTAAACATGAAGTATATTTTTATTGAAGTGAAAAAAAATAATAGGTGCAGCGGGACATAAACCTAACTAAAAAAATTAGCAGCCCAATACTCTATCCCTCCAACAGTATTGCTATTAAAAGATCGCGGTTATTAGTACCCAACGTGTAGGCAATTTTTCACAAACTTTAATCTCTCATTTCTCAAAAGTGTATGACCATCTGTAGCTAATATTTTACCAATATTTTCCACGCATGTATATCTACAAACCTGTACAATTTCCTTGAAATTGGAATTAAACACTTCGGTGTCTCCCTTGCGTACTGATAAATAGAAAATTTAAACAATTTTAGTTTGAATAAAAAAATGTTATGTAATTGTACTTTTCTAAATAGAAAGTTATCAGGATGATCCAAATTCACTCATCCATTTTTCGTATTTTTCTAAATCTTCTTGAGAAACACTCTTATTACATCTTTCGACGGCTTCATCAAAATCTGTGGCAGACACAGGTAAATCTAATTCTTCTTTTGGTAATTGTCTGATTTGATCTGGCTTTAATCCTGCAATTTTCCTACGCATGGACATCATGGATGCGTCTCTACAAAATGCAAATAAAGTTTTATGCCATTGGAAATTTTAAACGTATTGGATATTGATTGTATTTACCTGCAAACATTTGTAATATCTGCGCCAGAATAACCTTCTAATTTTTTTGCAATATCTGCTAAATTTACAGAAGAATCAACCTTTACTTCACGTAGATTAATTTTCAATAAAGCTTCTCTACCTTCATCTGTGTGACATATATAAGCATGTCATAATTCCTGTATAGTGTATATATGTAGATAAAAAGTTATAAATGAATCACAGTAAAACTTACGATTTGGTAATGGAATATAGATACGTTTTTCTAAACGTCTACGAAGAGCTTCGTCAATGTCCCATGGAAAATTTGTTGCTGCTAATACCATTACCACTTTACTTGGGTCTTCGCTAAAAAATATCATATGTTGCTTCACGTTATATTCTATTTTATTGTCAATCCAAATAATTAACTCATTCATCTTATATCGTATTGGTACCTGTTTGAGCTTATACCATCCATTTGAACTAGAAGTTCCGATTTTACTCGTCGTGATGCTTCATGTTCAGATTCTGATCCCCTTCTAGAGCATAGAGAGTCAATTTCGTCTATGAATATTGTGCTAGGTGCATAAAATCTAGCCTGCAAAAGATACGTTTATATATGCATATAGACAATTGACGAGGTCAGATACACATACAACATTTTATGAAGTTAAATCTTTTTACTTCAGAGAATTGAAAAGCCTATTTTTGTTTTTCAATTTTCTATTAATGCTATGTACTCATAATATTGTTACGTGCTACCTATCGGGTAAAAAAAAAATTCTAAAAGGCCAAATAAATAATTCTTCCTTTTTATTAATAGTGCCCTTTATTTATTCGGAAGTCATGCCGTGTCCACGCAACAATATGTTATAAAACTGTATTCAATTATATGTAGTACACATCGCAGATACGGACACGTATTTATTTAAAACTTTAAACACGTTTTTCTCAGTCATGTTCTTTTAGTTTTGTATGATACCTTGTAAATAAGTGAACAAACTGACTTTAGTCTAGTAATACATTTTAAAGAGGATACTTTTTATGGTACCAGACAGAAACAAATTTCGGAGATTAAAAATCAAATACACTTTTTCACCTTCTGAAAGGTTAAACTACTGTGTAAAAAAATTAATTTTTTCTTTTTATAATAGGTAACTATTTTAAAAAATTTATACTGTTTAAAATTGATTTTTTTTTTCTGGAGGAATAATACTTCGTGTAAAAATAACATGTAATAAAAGTGTACATGACGGAAAGATTTTTTTCAATATACTAGAGGAGAAGAAACTATATTGCATAGACACTACTCTACATTGACAGTTCCTAGTATTTAATATTAACTTCTTGTCTGTAAAAATGAGAAGACTTTATGAAATAATAAACATGGTTTGCAAATTTTGAACTGTTTCAAGCGCTGAAGTAGAAAGTGTCCACAAAGGAACAATTTTGTCTAAAATATAATTGTATAAAAATGGCATTGCATTTTATGATTTATACTTACCATTTCGAAAAGAAGACGAACAAGTTTTTCTGACTCTCCTCTATATTTTGATGTTAACGTAGAAGATGATACATTGAAAAATGTTGTTCCACACTCAGTGGCTACTGCTTTTGCAAGCATTGTTTTTCCAGTACCGGGTGGTCCAACCATAAGTACTCCTTTCCAAGGACGACGAATTCCCTAAAAATAAAATATTAATTGTTATAATACGGTGATATCATACAGGATACATACATATATACTTTAAAGAAATCTGGCATCCACATTGGAAGAACAACAGCTTCTTCTAATAATCGCTTTGCTTCATGCAGATCAGCTATATCATCCCAGTGAATATTTGGATTTTTTTGAACAATGTCTCTTTCTATAATATTAATTATAAGTTATTTAAGTTTTAAAGTATTAGTGTATCCAATAACATATATTATACCTAGTAAATCAACTAAATCTCTATCGTTGCCAGATGGCTCAAATTTGCGTTCTTCTACTTCCACATCAACTTTTTCAGTTTCTGATTTTTCCTATAAAAGTATTTATATATTATGATAGCATTGCATAATATATGTGTAATTACCTCTAATGAAAAAATAAACTAACTTTATTTACATCATCTTTTCGTGACACCTTTCTGTCATCTTTTTTAATAATTGTTTTTGCGTCTGGTTTCTTTCCTGCAGCAACTGATTTTCGTAAGCTAGTTCGATTTTGTTGTTTTGGTTGGTTTTTCTGTGGCCTAATGTTTCTAAAAATATATTGATTTACACTAACATTCTATATATTGTGATATAATAATTTCATTATAAAATGTTTGTCCTAAAGTTAATATTGCTGCTATTAAAAGATGTATCTCACTTTTGTTCTGCTGGTGTCAAAGGTGGCCACACATCTGGATCTCTTGCTGGAGTTTGATTCCAAGATGTATCTGAATTATTATAAGTCCATAAAGTTGGATCTCTTGTAGGTTCTTCAAATGATAAACATGAAGTACCTAAACATTTTTGTAATTCGACACATTTTGATACATGTTTTAATTAAAAGATTAAAATATATTATGAACAACAATAATAATAATGATAATAAGAATACCAAACAATCTTTCTCCGTGTGCTTCTACTTTAAAGAGTTGTAAGGTATTGGATGTTGCCTTTACTTTTTCAAATTCTTGAACAATTTGATGTTGTACAAGTTGCCACTTAGCCTTACGTGTGGCATCTGCAATGCTTGCAAGTAAGCGGTGGATTTGCTGTACAACACCTTGGTAATAAACTCCCGATGTATCATAGTTACCAGTTAATGCCATTTCACGAGCCAGTTTAGTGTTTTCACAAATTTCATTGATTGAAATTGCCATTATTCTATTAAAATACGTATGCATATATAAACCCGAAGTTACATGTTTATATAAGTGCATATATAATAAATTCAATTAGAACTGCAAATGCAAGAAACGTACATCTAAATATATAAAGTGAAATTGTACAAAAGCAGTACTCTTTATTTAAGTCCACAATACCTAATGTCACTTAAGAGTAATTGTACTAAAATAGTGTAATAATTTTTGATAAATTCCATACAACTGCATGATACATGTAAAAAATTATTAGTAAATCCTTTTTTTTTTAATAAAACTGAATTTTTCAAGCTCTATGTATGTATATAGTAAATCAGTTGTGTAACCCATAACAGAAACTGTAAAAACTTTTCACTATTAAAATATATGTTATTTTATTATCCAAACAATATATATATGTATATATATGTTGTCAAATTACATTTTGAATGAAGTTTCAAATATTATGTTATAGATACTATCGCAAGCGTTACGCGTATTTCGAAGTGTGTTTTACGAACTGTCTCTCACTTTGAATACTGTAGGTTACTAATTATTGACAGTACAAATTTTTAAGAAGTGTAGTACATATTATCGTATAACCGTTAAAAAAAAACTGTATACATATATATACTTATGTATAAACAGTATGTGCGGTTAGTTTACTAGAATTTAGTAATCATAGCCGCCATATTGATATTTTTAGAAGTCGCGGATTTTTTAAAATTTATGAGAATATACATATTCTTAAGAAGATCCGAAGATACGTACCTTAATTTACATATGTAGTAAGTAATCGTGTCTTTTTTAACTTTAATTCTAAAGTATATATTTTCATGTTTAATTACAAGTAAAGCATACAAAATGATTACTATAATATACAAAGAAAATAAAAGAAACGTAAAACTTTTTAATTTTTGAAAAATAGAGATGTATAATTAATCTTCGTATGTAAATCTGTAATTTTAACCATTATCCAGTATTGTTAATATTAAAGTTAAAAGTAAATATTGTCAATATTAGTAATGATATGTGCACATATAACTATTTTAAAAAACATTTTTCCTTGATAGATATGAACTTTAAATTACCAATGCATGAAGCACTCAAACCAATATCATGGTTAAAAGGTCTATGGAAGACTAAAAATGTGGGGCTTGGTAAATACCCGACAATTAAATCCTTTGAGTATTGCGAAGAAATGAGTTTTAGATCAATAGGTCAGCCAATGTTAAACTACACTGCACGAAGTTGGTATGCAGATAGTAAGAAACCAATACATTATGAAGTTGGATTTTTAAAAATAATACCAGATACAAATAAAGTGTACCTATTGTTATCACATAATCGTGGTTATATAACTATTGAAGAAGGTACAATAGAAAATGAAATTATTAAGTTGAAAACTGCCAGTTTACGGATTCCAAAAGAAGGAACAACTTCGCCTCAAACTACAGAGGTATAATTGTTTAAGAGATGCAATTCAATAAATTATAAAGTACAATTGAATATTACTTTTAACAGCTACAAAGAGAATTTAGACTTGTTGGTGATTGCTTGCAACACACATTATGTATGGCTACTACAACGACACCTGAATTACAGGAACATTTATGTGCAACTTATATTAAAGAATGTGAGAAGGTTGAATAAAATACAATATAAAAAAGTTAATTATAACTGTTGGTACTAAAAAAGTAATTCTATGTACTACATATTTGGTGTGTAATACCAAATTATTTTCTGTTATACATCAAAACTAATTTATCTATAATTCAAGAGAATCTTTAAATCCAAATATTTTCATCTTCTAATGGATTTTATAAAAATTTAATGTAGACAAAAAACTTGATCTAAGTAAATAAATTTGTCACAAACTTAGAATATTGCAGGTTTCAAAATCATTTTAATGAGTACTCCAAATCAATCAAATGTGATTACTACTCTTGAATGTTTATGCAAATATAGATGTTCATAAAGTAATTTATAACTAACATCAAATAGAAATATATTTACTCTTGTTAACAATCCAGTGTATATGTGAAGAGTACTCAAATGGAAAAACAATTTTCTCATGAGTCCACGGACCCAACATGTGTACTATAGAGAGTTAATTGTTGTATCAGATTTAGAAAAATTTAAAAACCTTATTAAAGTTTATTATACCTTTTAATATAATACATTTTAGAATATGTTTAAAAACAAACAATTTATAACACATTATATGCCTTCATTTTCCTCTTCAACTATGCTTGAATTAAAAAATGTTCAGTTGCTCTCTATTAAAATATAACTTGGTTTGTCTTAAAGGCAATGTTTTCATAAAAATGAAATAATTTTAATTTAAAAGATACTATCTTTAATAATCAGAGAACTTTACATATACATGGATGATACACTGGTGGAGATATTTCTCCCACTCCTTGAAACTATGTCGAAATTCTTGCTCTTAGAGTTTTTATTGTATTGGTTACAATCAATCATGAAGTTTCTGTTCCACTGCTTTGCCTCTAAATGAGTTTCTTCAAGGAAAATTGCTGAGATGCCTTGAAATCTAGCTTCCTTGACTGACCAGCTCTCACTGTCTATAACACATCTTTTTTTTATTATTGAAAATTAAAATTCAGTAAAAAGTAACCACTTGTACACGTTTAAAAATATTTAGACATCTGTAACCAACTCAGTGAACGTTCTAAATGATAAAAAACTTATAAAAACTGCTTTAAGGAACAAAAGAAACATTTTAATTGATTATTTTAACAACACAACAAAGCTTTTACAGGTACCTATTATTGTGTTACTTGTCGGAACAATCACGTAATTAAGATGTGAATGTTCTTTATAAATAAATGTGTACAAAAACACATAAACAGTACATTATTATTATCTTCTTTTTTATGGAAGAGTATTTTCGAAATGTAAATATTTACCGCAGTACGTCAAGACGTAAAGTGCATGAGGAACTGACACGCGAAGGGCAACCACGAAAACTATTTATAGACACATTTTGTACAAAATCTAACCGAATTAAATAATTGGTATATTATAACAATGTATTCTAAATTTAAATGATACAATTCGATTCAGGTGAAAGAAAATTATTTAAAGAAATTATATAATAACATTTGTTTATTTAATTAAATAAGACTATTGTTTACTATTTCTATAAGTACAAAAAGTTTTCACTATTTGATAATTCTCAAGCTGAATATTGTTTTTTATGCGTATATGTATTTTATTATTACTTTATGATGTTAGTGGATGGGGAGGGATAACACCTGCGTGTTTATCTGCTGATATACCCCGGGCTGTGCCGTTCGGCAACGTCAAACAGGACATTTGCTCATTGTGTCGACACAAAGAAAGATCGTTCCATCTAATTTTATTATAAAGTTTTTCAAATCACAGTATGTTAAGAAAATAATGTTTCATTGTTATATTGGTGAGATTTTCTGAAATATTGTTAAGTAATTTTTGTGGTGTGCATGTTATTCAATTCACTTGTAATTAAAATAGTTTCTCAAAAATGATAAATATATACCTTCCTTGGAAACAATATGTGTTTGAAAAATATTGTGCGATATTTGGTTTAAATAACATTGCAACAAGCGTAATATATCGAAAGTCGAAACAATCGACACTTCGATTTTTCTAATTAATTCAAAACTGAGTTACTTACTATGACACCATTTTATAATAGTCATGATTATTACAAAAAAATGCTGGAAATGCAGGAAAAATTACGAAAGAGGTAAGTACAGTTTGTTTTCGTTTCACAAATATTAAATAGTATAGCTTATTAGCAAAATTATTGCACATATATGTTATACGACCGTTACAGCGAAGAAGAAAGGATTAGATTAGAAGAGAGATTCAAAGTGCTTTTACAAGAATCTCATAACAGGTGAGTGTTCAAAATGAAATTGCTTTTAACTCTACTAGCTCAATTACCAAGTTAACTACTAACGACTAAAACCAAAACTGTAACAAAATTAAATATTAAAAAATAGTTTTGCTAGTGCTGTACTAATGTGTCTCAGCGTGGCTAAATTCTTTGACGTATTAAGCAGCTGGTATTATCGATTTAATTTTCCTCTTATGTAATAATAACACGAAAGAATTTAGGATATTACGTATTGATTTGGAAGCAACCTACTTTCAATGAATATCACAGATAATGTACGTAAATCTAACCCTTGTCTCGCAATTTCTTCCCAACACGAATCCGTTCTTTGTGTTTACATTTTATGTATATCGTACTTCACAACTATGCACAAACAGGTAGGCAGGCAGTAAACAGACATCGATCGTATGCACAGGAAGAAACTGCACAGATATGCCCTCAATTTGTAGGACTGCAGTGTTTGTATCCCCTGTAGTATTGTACTCCCTGTGTATGCATTCGTATATGTATATAGGGTGGCACAATAACTATGTCCACTTTGAATATTGCTGTTATTTGTAATAATATGAAAAAATGTTATATACAAAACTTACACGGTATAGAGGAGGGCATATTGTGACACAAATATTTTTTGCGTGGGTGAAGGCATAGAGGAGATTTCAAGGTCATCTCTATTTTTGTTTAACGGAATGCTGTTTTTTTTATCGCGATGTGATAGTCGGTGTTGAAACGACTTCAGCGAGCTATCATTGAAGGTCATGCAAGGTCAAATGTGGTAGTAAAATAAACTGTCTTACATTACATGAGATGCTCGAAGTAGTGACCGTTTGCGTCAATGCAAAGTTGCAATTTTCGTATCGCTGCATCACATGCATGTCTTATCGTTTCTGAACTTACTCACCACTTCGTTAAGTTGCAATTTTCGTATCGCTGCATCACATGCATGTCTTATCGTTTCTGAACTTACTCACCACATCGTGCATCTTCTGTAATGTAAGAAAGTTTATTTTACTACCACATTTGATCTTGCATGACCTTCAATGATAGCTCGCTGAAGTCGTCTCAGCACCGGCTATCACCTCGCGATAAAAAAAACAAAGCATTCCATTAAAAAAAATAGGAATGACCTTGAAATCTCTATGTCTGCACCCACGCAGAAAATGTTTGTGTCACAATATGCCTCCCTCTATGCCGTGTAAGTTTTGTATATAACATTTTTTCATATTATTACAAATAACGACAATATTCAAAGTGGACATAGTTATTGCCCCACCCTGTATATGTGTTGTGTTTGCAACGGAGACGTCCTCCCTTGAATATCTGAAAGTATTCTCGGATCCAATAAATATTTTTAAGTAATGTCAGTAAATTTAACTCTGCATGCAAACAATTCTTATTGTTTACGACCATCATTTTTCTCGATTGTATAATAATACAATGTTGTCATAGAACATGTAATAAGTAAATCTTCAATCATCCGAATTAGGGGGGAAGACTCCTTCGGGGCCAACTTCGAATCGATCGAAGCGCAGACGTAAACAAACGGGCGCTAGTGAAAATACATAATCGATAACTGGGACGGCTTAATGATACGACATCTAATGACACTACCTACAAATAAATTTTTGTCCGTTTTACCATCAAGTTGGAAGTGAATATTCTGCTACACGAAGGCATTCTTGCCAGACCGTATCGATAGTTTTCTTACGCTGTTGCCCTCATTACAATTCTGCCCATCAGGAGAACGACGGAATAAGTACGGCTCGAGGTGAAACTTCGATTCTCGCCTAACTTAGGAGAAGAACGGCGCGAGTGAAAGATATCCAAGAATGGAACAATATGTACTAATGTGTGCATTTGCAACGATAAATCTTTTCTACTCGTACTTGCAATGATGCTTATTTTTTTTAATCGATACGCGTGTTATATGCGTACACATATATTGCGTAAAAAGAACGCAAAAAGAATATTGAAGAAACAAATTTATTCGATGAGAATTTATTCAACGAATAAAGATACTTTTTTTATTCGAAGATCATTTCATTCGTAGTGTCGAATAAAATTTTCATCTTTTATCTGTATCTTTACTTGAAGTTTTCGAATAAAACTTTGAACGACTTTTACCAGTTTAAATAATAGTTCGGTCGAATTAGACTTTGAACAAAAAATAAGTCTAATTAGCTATTTGTTTGCACGGAATGGTTCGGAAGGTCATTATATACAGAAATGAATACATGTTACAATAGAACACTGTTAAAAGAATTCGAAAGTGTGTGAAAAACATGTTTTTCGCATGTAGAAGAAAATATAATTATTTTAGAAAAAAAAGGTTCAAATAAAAATGCAGGTAATTTTAATACCTACAAAGTGAGATATAATACGTTAAAATCAGTGCACATGTGCAGTGACAAAAGAATTAAAACTGTCAAAATAGACTCTTTTTTTCAATTACTTTAATACGCGAACAGATTTAAATATAGAACTTTGAAATTTTAGGAGAATATGGCATCCATTACGATCAATAAGTGTGCCAAATTTCAGCAGTAAATATTTGTTCCTTCTTACAAAAAGCCATTAATTTATCCCAAACCTGTCTCCGGAAAAGTTAATCTCTCAGCAAGCAGCGGGGGTATTTTTTACTCTTTGAAAGTTGTGCTATCATATAGACTTTCAGATGAAATATATCTTTAAAATTAAACCACCGAAAAATAGCTCCAAAGAATAGGTATCCCTTTTCTCGAAAACGATTTGAATAACATCTTCATTTTTGTATGTATCAAATTGCCGTATAGACTATTCGATAACTGTTGTTTGTCTGCAAATTTGAAAACAAAATATTTTACTCTAAGTTTAATTAGGAGGCACGATAATGAGTAAAAAAAACTACCCCCGCTGCTTGCTGTTCGACTTGCCAATGATGGAGAAATTAACTTTTCCAGAGACGCGTTTGGGATAAATTAATGGCTTTTTGTGAAAAAGAGCATGCAGCAATAATTTCAACGTGATTAATTGTATCCTGAGATGTCACTGTTAAAATAATACAAAAGCGGTATTCTCCTTTGTAAGAAACACAAATACAATATTTGTGGTTGTTGAAACAAAACAGTTTTATATCAGTGTTTTAATTTGATTGTGAGTCATGAACATGCTCCCGCAAATAATAGAAAATATTATTGAAAATCATTTTTATTCGCATATATGAGTGATAAATCGTATCAAAAATTAATGAAATCATTAATGTTTCAGGCACAATGAGTCTGTAAATCGACTGCGTTTCAGGTACATAGAATTTTTAGAGGAACAACGTACAACACATGAAAGGAACTACAAACTACTCGAAGCCTTAGACAAGGTAGACAATAGTCTTGCATTGATCACTGCAAGAACAGATAGACTTAATGTTCTTCGAGTAAGTCTTTGTTGTTTGTAATTTAAATATTAAGTAGCATACAATGAATACATAAAGTATTTGTCTAGTTAATTCTGCCACAATAAATGTACTCAAAGTTATTAAAAATACATAGTGGTAAAAAATATATTATTTTAAAATTTATTCCCAGATAGCACATGACGCCCAATGACTTCTTCAAGACAGCTTAAAGGCGCCTTAGACCTAAATTTGCCGTAAAATGGGCGTCTTTAAGGCGTCATGTACTATCTGGGTTGCTATTACAGATAGTACATAGTTATTGAAAGGCTTGTATATTAATTTGAGGCACGATGCAGACGAGCGAGTTTTGTCGCGCGTTGTCGCAGCAAGTAAGTATTATACGTTTATCTGAATGTTAAAGTTCGATGCAGATTTTGTCACAGTGTCACGTCATCCGATGTGTGGATCCGCCGATTGTTTGCCCGGCACTCGACAGAGGTCCTTCGTCGTGTCCCGTTTTTCACAAGTACTTGTTTCTAACTCCGTTTATACATAAGTTCCAAAACCCTTTTATCTTCTACGTCTGGGGCAGGTGCCACCAGCTGTAGCCCTATTGATGGGTCTGACTGGTGATTTCGAGAAGAAACGCACATCTGTTTTCCGTCCTAAATTCATTTCCTCCCCTTTATTCCTGGACGTTACAACAGCGGGCCAGTGATATTCCGACAGTCGATTTTCTCCTTCTTTTACTTACTCCTATGTATTTTTCTTCATATGTTTCTGTATACTTCTGAAACGCACGACAAAACTCGCTCGCCTGCAATGCCTGCATCGAGCCTGAGAAGGTAAAAATTATTTTAAAAAAGTGAATGTGTACGAATACATTTTGCATTTATTGTATATGCGTTTCTGTGCTATGCCTGTGATGCATAATGCTGAAACGTAATTACTTTTATATTTTCATGCACCCCAGTATGTATCGACTATTGCAAGCTAGCATAATTTGGTTATAAATGTAAGATAGTTGTCATAATTTCTACATTTTTGTCAAAATATCTCTGCTCTGCATGTAGAAAATACAGAAACTGATACAATTCGTAGTACAATCCAATTAAGAGTACATTACACTTTTTTTATATGATGCTTTTTATGCGATTAGATTAAAAGATTAAACAATAATGATGTGTTCTTTATCTGTAAAATACCAATATAAACTGGTACAAGTTATAAAAAAACAGAACAAGTTTAGAATATTATTTAAAATATTATTATTATTAAAATATCTGAGTAAAAATGTGTTGACCTTCGTACGTCCTAAACCTAATAGTTAACGAGATATTTACAAATTGTTCACTGTACTGAAGGTGAAGGGCATCAGTTCGAGAATCTATGTATAGTTTCCAGACAGTATAACTTATACTGTATAAGTACGTATTAAAAATTAGTTTGTAAATATCTCGTTAACTATTAGGTTTAGGACGTATGGAGGTCAACACATTATTACTCAGAATTTGATACTCTATCGATCTATGGTATAAAAAATAGGTCGTTTCGTTAAAAAAAAATCAAGGTGACCTTGAAATCTCTGAAATGCCTGCACCCACAAAAAAAGCACGTACCTTATAAGATGTGTCCCTTGATGCCATATAAGTTCCACGTCTCAAAATTTTCATAAAGTATACTGTTAAGTCATTATTCGAGGTGCTCAAGTTAGCTGAGACACCCTGTATATGAAGAAATATGGAATGAGGTATTTTAAGGGTTGGTACGTGTGGATGTTTATAGCTCTTTTCCATGACCAATGTATAGTTGTGGATGGTTGTTTCACAGGTATACAAACGTAGAATTTTTGTTTTTAATCCTGTAATTTGCTTTTGGCCACATGTCAGTCATTGTCTTTGTCCAATCTTTTGAAGTTTTGAACAAGCTGCTGGGCGGTCGGTTCGTACGACTGTATGTATGTACAATATCTTCGCACAAAAAATTTTCCAAGTAGATTTTTCTTGAGTTGCACTACGAATTGAGGAATGTCTTGTAGTTTTTAAATAAAAAGAGGTAGTAAGAAATACCAGCTACGACATAGAATATCTCATTATTTTTCAGAAACATTATGAAGCTTATCTTCGTCAAATATACGGAGTTCATAGTTCTCCAGGAAATACAGCAGATATTGACGACAATTATGTGTCGGATCAGACCAATAATAGGCACTTGAGAAAAAGTGCCGACGAGCACCAAAACCATTTACCTCCTGAAGTAAAGAATATGTCGCCACGACGTTTGTTTCGGCCGAATTATGAAACAAGTAGTCTAACTACCTTACGCATGTCCCCGAAATTTCCACAAAGTACTCTTCAACAATCACCGTTACCAAATTTGCCATCACCAGCTTTTCAACGAGGCCAAGCATATTATTATACAGAAATAAATTTGCCAAGAGAAACGAACGTTGAACATTTCGATCAAATATTCCCGCAACGAATGAACACAATTCAAACTGCGCCGCATCTCGTAACACCTGACTATAGTAGCAGTAATATACCGCAATCTAAATCTCTGGAAGTATCTCAAAATCGAAGTGGACCATCGAGTTCACAGTATTATATCAATCCAACGTATACGCAATCTTTTCAACAGCAAAGCAGCGGAATGTCATTAGATACTGTACAAACGGAAATGAAGAGTGGCAATGAAAGATCGTTTTGTTTTCAAGATACACCTGCAAGTATGGAACGTAACGTATCCGATATATCTTCAATGAATGTGTCTGTAAATTTAGATAAGAAACTTGTTCCAAATTACATGCATTATTCTTTGAAAAATTCCAAATATAGTCAAGAATCTACTGCTGAGAGTCTCCAGTCTCCAGTAACAAGATCCCACGATGAGCACATAATGAAACGACATGTTGTTCCGAAATATTTGAATGATATAGACGCGTGTCGATTTTCAAAAGACACGGCGCAAATTCATGTAGAAGGTATGGAGGGCAAAGTTCCGATAGTAATAGACGATGAGTTTGACAGGTACATGGATAAGATTCGAAAGCTTCATCATGACCTTGACGAGGAAAGTTCGCAGAGGATTCGTCAGCAACAAAATACCAACAATGGCGACTTTAATAAGAGGTCATTAAACGATGAACCAGAAATTTTGACAGACGCTAACCGAGGAGAATACATTCAGCAAGAAGATGAAAAATTATTGGTGCTTGGCAAAAATCTTGTGTCCGAAACCGTAAATGTAAATGATGTTGGAAAAGATGAGGACGATAGAAATAGAAATCTGGAATTGGTTCGGACCACGCGGAACTATGCGCCAAATTCTGAAAGAATTCATGTTGAAATTTCAGATGCGCACGAAGGACATGTAGCATCAATGGCGTATGCAAAAGACAGAATTAGCAACGATATTACGTCACGTAAGCCAGACTTAGATTCACATCAAAATATTGGAAAGCCTAAAAACCAGAATTCTGATAATCTAGGAGATGTTCTTATTTTGGATCAAGTCGACGAATCTCTATCTGAAACGCAACGGGATAAGTTTGTTCATTCTGTCGAAGATAATGATTTTTGTACCGCAGAGGAATCACAATTGGAGCAGTATTTATTTAACGCTGTTGAAGAATTGGAACCATGGAGTTTGAATCATGTTGAAAAGCAAATAAAAGAAATAGATTTACTTGATGAGATTGAAAACCATACCGGGAACAAAGATTCAGTGGGTAACAAGCCTACATTAGACGAAAATGATACAAAGAATATAGAATCAGATGACATGGAGGAAAATATAACAGATAAAGGAGACGTCATAAATAGTACGGACGTTGAAGAAGTGATTTTAAATGATATAAATGACAGATTAGAGCTGCGAAACAGTGAAGGCTTAGTGGACAAGAATGAAATTGAAACGAGCCAGATTTCCACTTCGCAATTTCAAGAATCGCAGCAGGAAGATGAAGATGCTGAAGGAAGTTTGAACTACAAGAACATGGTTCAAAATGTAGTGTTATCAAACAAAGAATTGGATGAGCAGAATGACCACGATGATAAGCGCACAGAAGAATACAGTGAAAATAATCATATGTCCGGTGTAATAAATGAAAGTAATATAAATGAAAATAATGAACAAGAAATTATATTGGGTGAAGAGTATAATAATAAAAATTATGAAGAATCTGATCAAGCACAAAGTTATGCGCATAATACCGAAATACAGTATTCTGATTCAAGAGAGGGATATAATTATAATCAGAAGGAGTCATATGGAAATAACGAAAATTATAAATATCAAGGGTATACTAATCAAATATACGAACAAGGATCGAATGAACATTACGGAGGACATACAAGTGAACAATACGGTGACGATATCAATGATCCTGAAAATCTGCATCAACACGATTCTAATGCGCAATACCAAGAAGATTCAGAAGAACAGTACAACCCTAGCCAAGAACATGTAACAACAGATACGAATCAACATTATGAGTTTAACGAAGCCGAGGTTTCACAGGAACAAGAATACAAGGTGGAACAGGAAGAAAATGAAAAATACAAAGAGCTACAGGAAGAATCTAAAAGTGAAGAGGTAAAAGACGATTTGGAAAAGGTTAATGAAGGACAAAGTGGAACCGTATCTTCTGAAAATGCGCGAAAGGAAAAGAAAGATGTAATAAAATCTTTATTAGATTCTGATTCAGAGAGCACAATCGAACGGAATATTTCAAATACGGAAAGTGATTTTGATTTCAATTGAAACGTGAAAGTCATAGGTACCTTGGAGCGGAATCTTTAAAAAGATTATTAATTTCTTATTATCGTTTAAAGATAGCTTGTTAATTCTTAAATGCACACGCATATGGTATACTAAATTCGTGTAAAATGTAATTATGTTTCATTGCAATAAAATTACGTAAGTTAATTAACAAAACACTTCTGTTGTATTCTCTTGTTGATAATACGGTACAGTGGACACTAAGCATATTGCCATGGGAGCCACCTCCCTTTCACACATACTTTCGAGCACACAAATTCGCTCTCCCACCACGTTGCGTACGCCGGCTCACCAGCACGATCCAGATTTTGCGCAGGCGCTGAAGCCGAGGCTATGACGATAGAACTTAGCATGGAAGGAACTCTCAACTCATTCCCATTTTACTCCCCTACAGTCCTGACCAAGGCAATATAGTTAGAGTTCACTGTATTCTAATTTGCCATGGACGTACATGCACTGGTACGTATTTGACAATGAATTACTTGTACGAATTCGAAAAACATACAGTAGAATGCGGATTATCCTAATACCAATTGTCAGAAACGTCGATCATTGCAAATACCGATTATATCGGTGCACAGAACGAATGTATTATGAAAGAAGTAGTTTAAAAGAAGCGTGGAAAAATATACCATCAATTACTCTTCCGCAGGATTAAAGTAAATCATGCTACGCTTTAACAATAAGGTACGGGGACTCGGAGTTGGACAAAATTGAATGAAATTAACGATTAACGATTACAATTGAATTTTTAATTATCAATCGCAATTGACGATTAAGGTAGGCATTTAATCGTTAGTTTCGATGGATGATTGAAGCCGGCATTTAATCGTCAATTGAATTAAAAATTTTAGATTTCGTTTAACGACTATCTATTAAAATTCTCTTTGTTGTGAATTTAAGACCTAAGCTTTTTCATGTGATTTCGGCTCATCTTTTATGTCACTCACGGCCAAGAGTCGATGCAGTTAATGCGTGAGCCATGAAGAAATAGTAACGTCAAATACAGTGAAGAAACTTTTTTATTTTTGCTTCTTTCTTCATGAAATACTTACACTGACGTATGCGATACTTTAACCCTCCGACTACTAGAGCACGGACTACATACTGTGCCAGAGTTATTTCTGACTCCACACTGATATTCCACTAATCAATGACGGTGTCCGAGCTCGAGACCCTCACTGATATACTATAGTACAGACTCCTCTCGATTATCGTCCCGAACACGGGTCCGCGGCGGGACAATAATCGTATAGGGTGAAATGCTTTCGACCCTCGTACATTCGTTCTTTGCCCGAAGCCCAAGCCTTGGCAACAAAAGCAGAGAGGCAACAAAGTATCCGCTTGACAGGTTTCATAGCCTCCACTCCCCAGTGGTGGAGATAACGCATGGACAACAATCGTGTAGAACAAGTCAGACGATAATCAAGAGGAGTCTGTATTGTATCGATGGCAGCAACGTACAAACAGACAACTGCGATTTTGTTGATTTTCAGTATTTTACATAAATAGACTGCAAATAATACTTAGTCAATCTATGTATAAAAGCGAAAATCGACAAAATTGCAGTTGTCCTTTATACTTTGCTACCCTTGAATTGTATGATTTTGTGTAGAATGGTTATTCCAGACATGCCTCTTACAATAATCGCACGGGGGAAAAATTTGGGCCTCTTACCCTACACCATACTGAATTTGAAATACGTAAAGAAAATCCAAGATATAAAACTCTACACAAAAGTGATATTGTTTTATCTATTCTTGTTAAAGAAAACAATGACAAGGCTGAAGAAATTGTTGTTAATTGCCGTGCAAACATTTATTGCGATTCGTCATGCAATAAACATCCATCTTTCAAAATTACTTTATTTCGAATACATTTATGATATACATATATATGTATATTATGCTTTGGTTCTCCTGAACCGATTATTCGAACGGATTCGTTTCCCTGTTAGTTCGGATAAATAATCGGCGTTCAGGTTAAAAAATCTCTTTAACGGGGTAACTATTGGCTTTTCTGTTTTCAGAGGTTTTTCTTCGCATAGAATTCTTCCACAATAAATGATTCTCTCGACTATACACTGTTTAGTATATAAGGTGAATGCTATAAAATCTTCCAATCGAATGAATATATTTTTTCACAATTTTCATGTAGTGCGCAGCGGAAATGTATTTTATACTCACTCATACTTTGTCCTTGTATTTTTCACACAAAGAAGAAAATAAAAATTCGTCACATAAACCGCATAAGGCATAGCTACCTTCGAAATGTGTCTCGAAGACAGTACATGATCAGTATGTCAAACGCTTTTTTATTTCTTTGGAAATGTCCAAACGCCCTAATATTTATCTAACATTTCTAGTGAAACCATTTAATAAACACCACTATTGCCCTGAAATATTTTCAATGGTAACTTAAAAATTCTGTAATATTTATATAAAAATATCGAAGTTATAAATTGTACGTGGTATTATCATTTTTTCTCATATTATAAGAGTTGGATGTATCCGCAGAAGCAATTGTTCTATTTTTAAAAATGGAATCAGTGTCTGGACTTATATTAATATTTATTTCCGACAAGAAATAGTGGTCAGTTTATACAAATTTTGAAGCGCGCCCCTGCAACGGTCAGTTGCGTAGTATAGATTTTCTGAAGATCGACAGCACGAGCCTGCGCCAGTCGAGCAACGAGCTTCCCATCGCCACCGTGCCTCCGGCCAGTCCTATTCATTGGTGTAGGTCACCGTAGATCTCTTATTCCAGTAGTCTTAAGGTTACAGGTGAAAGATTTCATATTATTTTGGTATTTGTGGATGATTAAAAGATTAAAGTGAGACTAATTTTACTATTGTACTAACAGTGTATTTGATTTTGTAATATCCTTAAACCATATATTATTTCTCAAATAGAATGCCAAAAAATGTAATAAAAATCAGACAAACGTTATACGTAATCAGCGCATTTTTGAAAAAGGATATGAAATTTTTAAAGTAGTATGTTGTACTTCATTTGCAGAAAGCGTTGTGCACTCACAGAACTGTATCTAATGAGATTGTTCCAGTTTACATATGAGAAAAGGGGATAACATTAACTAATTTTTACCATTGATTTATATACATTCAGTTACATTAAGAATTTAATTGTTTTGTGAAGTTTGGTCGAGTAGCTTAAAATTACATGCAGGCTTTTAAAAGGATAGACACGGCCCTGGTCCATACGCACCGAGACTGAAACGTGTAGTGACAGTCGGTGACTAACAGCACGTCCCAACACGCTGGAAATTTTCTGTACAGCGTACTTTAACAATTAATGCATCACTTAACTAAAGTTTCCTTCTTATTCCATGGACGAAATAGTGAATTTCTATTAATTGAACACATGTAAGCTTTTATGCTATACGCATCGTTAAGGTGATTGCAGTGACATTATTGTACCTACGCACAAAATCACTTGAAAAGGTAAACTGTTGTGAGTGCGCTTACGAAGACACATTTCTGACTAATCAAATGTTAACAAGGTATTGCATTGTGATTGTTTCCATCAGTTTCCGTATCGTGTAAGTGGTCAGTGTTTACTATTCGTTGATACTCTTCAGTGGGTTTAACGACTAATCGAGAGAGATAGAACGCCGTTTCATCTGTTTATCTTCAGGCATAATAACAATGTAAGTATATAAAATAATGTTTATTATGTTGCTATATTCTTCTAAATAATTTTCAAATCTGCCGTATTCTTATTAATAATTTACCATTTTTATTCTACATAACGAGTCAGCAGTAATGACAATATTTTCTGCACATGTCATATCAACATTCCTCGCGATAATGGGAACACTTTTAAAAATTTGCGTCTAATTCCTTTAACCTGCATTGGTCAAACTGTAAAAGTGTTCATTTTCTCAATAGCTTTATTGAAATATCTTTCAATTTAACATGTAACTTCTTTTAAAAAATAAATACTTTCATCTGGAATCATGTAGAATCTCTTACATGCTCTCGTTTTTATAATATTTTTTATGTGATTGTATAAGATCTTTCATTGGTATTACTCTTTTTGCCATAATAAAAACAAGTATATCACTTAATCCTATATCTTAGTATTTTTGTTCACTTTTGATACTTTTGGTATCATGTATTAAATTTTCAATATTATTTAACATGTTTTACTGAAATATTAGAAAGGTAATACATATATATTGCTTCATACGACTAATTTATCAATGTGATTCATGTTACATAGTTGATAGGACTATTACAACATAGTCAATTCGGTATTCTTAGTAAGTTTATTTTCTAAACAAAAGATTACTGGATACAACGAAAAACATGTGTAGCACGTAAAACCAATTTAACCTAACACAGAATGTTTATCTATACACACATATTATATATACACACACACATCATATATATACGTTCGAATTCGACTAAATATATTGGAGGCTCCCATAATAAATATATGTATACTAAGGATTTCACACACAAAGGGCCGAGAGAACGTTACGATTTAACGCACGTTCCATCGAATCGCAACGGTTGGTAACAGCAACCTGTCGCATACTGGTCAGTGTATCCACAGATGTAGCAATACTACAAATGTGATGAATTATTTCAAAATCTAGTATGTAAGTTTATAAAGAAAAGTCCATAGTGTTAAGCTAATTTTGTTATATATATATATTTATTTATTTATTTATTTATTTATTTATTTATTTATTTATTTATTTATAATGAGGTTTTGCCCAGTGATGGAACTTGGAATTCTCAATACAACGGTATTTGTTTTAGTCGCATACAACCATTTGTTTATAAAATACTTAATGTTAAGATTGTGATGTATCTGTACCTGCAAAAAGATAAGCTTCTCTGACACACGATAGTGTAGCGCAGTCGGTAATGTATCTCCCTACGGAAGTTCGTTTTTTTGGTCTGCGTCCGTTCGACAAGCTCCTCCCGGTTGATATTAGTCAATAACATCAGTCTATATTTGTCACTGATTTTTTTTCATAGTATTAATATTTTATTATTTACAAATAATTTATAAATAATTTTTCTACAAATATAAAATTTTATGAATGTTTTCTTTATAGTTTACAAATAAAGTTAGGTGTTACTGTAGAAGCTCGTTTATTGCAGCGTAGGAACGCCGTTCGCTCACATATATTTTTCTTGCATGTCGCGCGCACCGCACTTTGTCGTCCAGTAGGGAAGGAATAAAATATATACGGTGTCACGTTTATATATAATTTTGTTTACATACATATAATATTGTTTTGAACTAACAGACCGATCAAAATGAGCTTTGAGAGTGCTTATAGTGGGACCATAAGAATACTTAACAAAAATTATTTGAGTTAAAAAAATATTTTTTAACCATTTATTTTGCAATTGTTTTAAAGAAATGCAATGTTGTAATAGTGGGGCACTATTTAAAAATTTGAACCAAATGAGGTTATAGCCCTATTTGTTCTCTTTATGGACAAATTTTAAAATATATGGAGACTATAAAATTGGCCACATGACAATTAATTGAAGTTAACGTTGTGTTGAATTACACAGGCTCGATCGTCTAAAGTCAAAACCGTGCGATACTAGGCATGCCGGTGCGGCACGGCTCGGCCGGTCGAGCCAATGTGCTTCGACGTAGCGTCAACTTTAATTAATTTTCGTATGGCCAATTTTAAAGTCTCCTTATTTTTGAAAATTTGTCCATAAATAGAACAAATATGATCGTATCCTCAATTTTTTTTCAAATTTTCTAATTGGGTCCTACTATTATAAAATTGCATTTCTTTTAAACAATTGCAAAATAAATGGTTAAAAAACATTTTCTTCTACCTGAAATAATTTTGATTAGGTACTCTTATGTCTCCACTATAAGCACCCACAAAGCTCATTTTGATCGGTTTGTTAATTCAACAGTTATGATTTATTAAAAAAAGGTTGACACTATATTTCAAACAGTTGTAGAATCAAAAATTTGTTTAATTCCCCAAAATCCTTCGAGCTACGTTTATATATCACTACAATATATGCAAGTGTCAAAAAAATCCGAAATGTTACTTCAAAAAGTGTCCTATTTCGTGTGGAATGCCCCAATAAAAACATTTAATTTGAACACAAAGTTTAAGCTTTTACGATTTTAAAATCGTCCATTTTGAAGTAGTAAATGTTGTGGTATTTCATGTCAACACAAGTCGAGATGTATTTTACACCGAAAAAAATAAGCATATAAATGTTTCTAGAAATATGGAGGATTTGATTGGTCTAAATGACGTGACGGAGGTAGACGGAGCAGATGGTACGATTTACTATCATTTAAACGGCGAAGGTGATGCTGACAGTTCAACGACACCTCACAATGTTGATCCTCATCGCGACCGTAAGTTTTCATCTTCTACTTATAACTTATCGTGAAGTAAAGGATAAATGATGTCTCGGTCACTATGCCAATATTTAACCTGTAGAGGACGGAATCCTATTTTTAGGCTTCAGAGGAGTCGCTTATTTTTCGTAGCGTATACAACACTATGTTATGTACGAAGACATTTTCGTGACTTCTTAACCCTATCGTGAATAGGAATGCATCCGGATAGATTACGTAGTTAGCCGTGGGATGTTATCGCATGGCCAGATTTCCTTGAAAAACTGATTTCTGTTGAAGAACAGGCGTGTCCCCACAACTTTTAGACTCGAATGTTGGGTATACATATGTGTATGTATAGTACAGGGTGTTCCACCTAACTCTGCCACCTTTAATTATTCTCTTATTTATCACGGTATAAAAAAATGGTTCGAAAGAAAGTTAGTGTATTTTAGGAGGGAAATTAGGCTATGAGATTGAAGGTCATATCTTCTGAGATTTCTCTAATGATAACGTGTTTTCAAATAGAATGCCTTATTTTTTTGTTCGCCATTATAAAGAGGAGATCAAAACGTATCCAACAATGTATCACACTAAGACCTTGAAATGATCTTGGGCTGAAAATTTTGCACGTAACTGGTTGCAATGAAAACACACAGAAAAGGAATTGCAGAAACAAAATAAACGCCATAATCGCATTATTTATTATTTTAGTGTACGTTCAAAGTGTTGTCACCCCATAGTGTGATACATTGTTGGATATGTTTTGATCTCCTCTTTATAATGGCGAAAAAAAAATAGTGCATACCATTTAAAAAAACGTTACCATTAGAAAAATAGTAAGCTGTACTTTGTACAACAGGCCCCTGCCTTTCTCAGTGCATGAAAACCGAGAACGCTGGAATTAGCTTCCGCGACTACCACTTACATTAATATTTGCATAAACCTACTTGAATATACTTGTATATTTCGAATTCAGTGTTGTTCATTTCAACTCTAGAATAATATCTAAATTCCTAGCTAGAAACAAACCCACAAAGGCACAATTTTACCGCCTGAAGTGTACCGACGACTTCTTAAAGTTACAAGGCCCATATTAACAGTCCCAGTGGCTCCCTACATTTCAGTTGTAAGTTCGTTCACATAACAAACTCAGAACCAAAATCGTCATTCCTCGGCCTTCGCAGCCGCTCCGTCTTGACTCATAACAACTGTAACAAATACATAGAAATTCTATTGTAACTGGAAAATATAAAATCAAGAAAGAACCTTCCCGTCTTCTAAAGGTTAAGTACACGGTGTTAATAAATTACATGTCGCGGCTACCATAGCCGGATTCTATACCTTCGATTTGGTGGAGATACAGGTAAAATCGTTGTCGAAAAATTTACCTTAACCTTGACCTTCAATTTAAAGGTCAAATTTTTTATGTTTCCTTGTAGAATGTCTGATGCTTGTGCTACTGGTTCTGTGCAAATTAAATGCTCCGATATATAATTAACTATATATCATTGGGGTATGTCCCAAAATATGTTGAAAAACTTCAGCTAATTGTAGATTTTGGGCAGCTTTTTAAGTTATTAATTATAAAGAATCAATAAATCTGAATACTACTGCACCTTAAATGCTTCGGCAGTGTTTGTCGTTCAGAATATTTTAAACAGTCGTCATTTGTACTTTCATTTTCATCATCACCAATTACGTTCTTAATACCATGTATTTTAAAAGCTTTAACAAGATTGCTACAGTTATCAAACAATTGAAATTTTTTGTTTGATTGATTGATTCTTATGATCAAAAAATGAATCGTCAAGCAATATTTGTTTTATTTTTGTAATATGAATTACTTATGAATTTCGATATAATTACAATTCCAATTGAAATTATTTTCAAATTATTTTCATCACAGTTATTATCGCTTTAATATTATAGTGGAGTATTATGTCCCCCCTTCGTTTTTGTATCCGCTATTCCTCAGAGATCATAGCACTGTACTCTTGTGGAATTTTAATTATGTCCAAATTCTTATTTGATTCTTATTACAAAAAAAAACAAATATTAATTGACGATTAATATTTTTAATCAGCGATTGTCGATTAAATTATGTTTCGTTCGGCATGATTTTTATTATAAAAATCAATAAAAGTTTCGTCACTGTATTAGACGTTACTATTGTTTCATGGCACACGGAATAACAGGTTTTATCTTCTTTCCGATACTTTATCATCCACTACATCGTCTCTTGACCGTGAGTGACATCAAAAACGAGCCTAAATCGCAAGAAAAAGCTCAGATCTTAAATTCACGACGAAGAGAATTATAGTTAATAATCGTTCATCGAAATCTAAAATTTTTAATTCAATTGACGATTGAATGCGTACTTTAATCGCCAATTGTAATTAACGATTAAATGCCTACTTCAATCGTTAATGGCAATTAATGATTAAACACCATTTAAGCGATACCTTAATTGACGATTAAATTCCTACTTTAATCATTAACCAAATTGATGATTAAATGCCGACTTCAATAGTCAATCGCAACTAATGATTAAATGCATACTTTAATCGTCAATTCTGAATAAAAATGATTACTAAAAAACTGATCGAATTGAGTTATGTGGGTGCTTATAGAGGAGACATAAGAGTACCCAATTCAATTTTTCAATAATGACGTTTATATCAGTTAGAAGTACCTTTTTATTTTTGCAGTAAAATTCTAGACAACCTATTTAATGTGATGTTTTTCACAACTAGAATTGAACCCTACTACTTTCTATGATGGATTTCTGAAACGTACTAATTTTCACAGCGAAAAAACACAACATGCTATTTTTCGTCGCTATAAATGAAAACATGCTACTTATCGATACTAAAATCGAAATGTGCTGCTTTTCCTGGTCAAAAAGCCCAAAGTGCTAGACGTCGTAAGGCAAATAAGACGTACTACTTTTCGTAACGCTCTTCGTAGTATCATACACGTATTGCGATATACGACGACATGTGTAGTATCGCTGTATGAGTGCCTTACCTTACTGCGTAGTATTTGAAGCTGCCGCTAGGGTGCGCAGACGATGAAGAGGTTTCTCGTAGTTGAAAATGTACGGTAGAGACCCTAAGTATCGTCTCGACGGGGAGGAAAGCATACTTACCTGGCGTAGAGGTTACCGTGATCATGAAGGCGGTTCCTCCAGGGCGAGGCTCTTCCATTGCACTACGGTTGAGCTGACCCTTGCGAATATCCCTAATGTGGATATCTCGGACGTACAATTTTTGTTAGTCGGGACTGCGTTCGCGCTTTCCCGGACCAAATTAATTACTAAAATTAATTGTTATTTTCTAACCGACTTAAAAGAGACACTTTGTGCTCGTTTTTTCCTCTTCTCTCTTTCTTTAATAAATGTTGTTTATGTTTATTTCAAAAATTATTACTTACACTTTAAAATATTAAGTGAGAAAGAGCAAGTAGTAGAGTTTTATTTGGTGTTTCTGTATTATTATGTTGTTCTTAAAGTGTAAAAAGCATTAATTTAGTAAATGTTTGTTTATACATCTACCTACTTATTATTGGAATTAGCCAACTAATCTGGTTAGTAGTAAATCTATTCACACGAAACGAAATTTGACACTATTACTAGTAGATGCATACATTCACATTTTTGATTTAGTAAAAGAATGCACAAAGAAAATACATTAATTTCAATAAACACTTTTGCCTGGCATTTGTTTGTATGAATCATATAACATAATTTATAAATGTCATATATTAAAATTATATAAAATTTCATATTTTAAAATTAGTTCATTTCATGGGCAGAAATCATTTGGATTATATTATTAAAATGAATAAAAACAGTATGAAAGATAATTTCCTGTTAATTTATCTAACTGAAGTATTTACTTTACATTAAAATTGTTTCTTTCTAAGTGTATTAAATAAAAATATAACTTAACCAAACCTATGTTCTTATCTCTATGAAATATTAACAACCAATTTCCTTAAAAAAGATCACTAAATTATCAATTAAAGTTTTCAGTTTCCATTTTTGTTCTATAATCTATTTTAAAAAATTTATCTTTCGACATTATACTTTTACTAACCTGATGTAGAAAACGTATGTATTATCTATGTAGTAAATCAATACATTTACTAGAAATAGTAGAGGCATTCCACGCCAAAGCGAACACTTTTTGGAGTAACATTTCGGATTTTGATGACACTCGAATATGTTGCAGTCTTTAATGAAGGATTATTGAAAATTTTTAAAATTGTTAATTCTACAGCTGTTTGAATATATATGTGAACCTTTTTTCCATAAATCATAACTATTGTAGTAACAAACTGACAAAATGAGCTTTGTGGATGCTTATATTGAAGACATAAGAGTACAAAATAAAAATTATTACAACAAAAAAATTATACTTTTTAACCATTTATTTTGCAATTATTTTAAAGGAATGCAATGTACAGTACCGGATAATTGAATTCTGATAAGGATATTTTTCGTTGTATTTGTTCTGAAGTTCTGCCTTGCGGAGTGTTTACGGTTATTCCGACGCAAGCTTTCATAAAAGTTACACGGAGCTATTTACGTACCACACAATATAAAATAAGTTTTATCTGTATATAGTTAGACAAAAGTATTCGGACGTTTCATTCACAACCATAAGTTGTAATCTGATACAAGAACTTCACGAGAACATTATAATTATACCTTTATTTTATCCATTCTCGGATGGTACGACGTAAAAATTCAGCAAAAATATTCAAACAAAACATCACAGGCGGCTCAAATAGAGCGTAATCATCCATATTTTCTTCGATGTGTGGACATCTCCAAATAGATGGTATATTCAACAAAATAAACAATTTGTTCGAGGACATTTAGAAAATATATCGAGTGTGGGCGACCTAAGAAAACAACAATTACACAAGACAGACGTTGATTATTTAATATAATGTCAGTAGTATCCTTAATTCAAGTACTACAGGAAACGGTTTTGTCCGAAAACATTTGTCCGGTACTGTATTTTAGTAGGACCAATTAAAAAATTTAAAAACAATGAGGATAGAGTTCTCTTTGACTGCTTTATGGACCAATTGTCAGAAGTATGGACATTTTAAAATTGGCCATATGAAAATTAATTGAAGTTAATGCTGCGTCGAATCACACCAGCATACGTTCTTTTTGTGATATTGGCATAAAACGGAAGCTTCTAGTGCCACTGCTAGGAAGTGAAATAAAAACTAAAATAAAATAATCGTAATAAATTCTTCAGGCATCTTTACCTACAACGACTAGAAGCCGCGCCCCTTCTCACTACCTTACGGTGCATAAAAAAATAATTCCGTTTTATATTTGATTCACCCTCGTAATACGTTAGAGAAATATTAGTGTGCTGGAATACAGTCTTTGATATACAAGAAATATATAATTGCAATTCCGAAATTCGAACCCCAGTCGAACTAAAAGAGGGAATTCGTAACCTGACGCTCTACCACCTTTTTTAAGCATACGTTTATTAAATACCATCAAAATTTAATAACAATAATATTATAAGAAATGACTCAAACATATTGTTGATTTATTCTCTCTGTATAACAGATCACATAAGTATCTAATTAATGTAAGAATATATTTGATATCAATATAAGAATAATTTGATATAAAAAATGTAACATAAAAGTTAGCCACGTGCTTATATCCATTGTACACACCGGACGCTCTATACACTACCAACCAGCCAACAGATGTCCTACGCACTATTCGTTGGCGCGGGGATACAAGATTATATAGTTCGTGGATAGGAACTTTTGTGTAGAGTATAGATTTTTATACTCTCTATTTATTTATTTGAAAATGTAATTCTAAATTATGTCCGTTAATTACTTGAGGTAGGAATTCTGGGCGGAAAGCGCTAATACCAGGGTTTAAGCCACCAACAACCTTAACATTATGTCTGTGTTTTTCTTTTAGGTCTTGATCTGATAATCTAATAATAAACCTACTGTCTAGGGTGTCCGCGCTAACACTGTACAGTCCGTTATTTCCTAACGTTGTTATTGACGAGGATCGTGGATATGAGCATGTGAATAAATAAAGGAAACATAACTGGTAATTGTACAAACGATGTATATGTATTTAAACGAAATAGCCTCCTGCTCGAGTAAAGCTGCGTCAAAACTATATAACAAAAATGTGTTAAGTAACAAGTTCTTGTTTAAACTTGTTATACAATATGTTTTTAGAACTTGTTATAAGATTGTATCTTTTGGACAAGTTTGTATAATATTTCGCATTTCATTCTTAATAATGGTGTCACACTTGATGGATAACATATAACTTGCTATATAACACGAAAAATGTTATGTAACATCATGTCATATAACATTTTTCTTTCTGTTTTTCTAACAAGTTTTATAACTGCTATATACTGGGTTACGCTATGCAGGGTGGGCCGGAAATCGTAGTATAACCGGGCGCACACACACGCCCACTGGCCACTCACACAGAATTCGGCGCTTATACCTAACACCTAAACTCTTTGAAATAGGAGAAAACTGTTTACATAAAATTGAATGGCACAAAGGCAATAATATAATTAACGGACATAACGAGTTTTTTTAACATTACTATCTTCAAAGATATGAATGTCATGTTTGGTTTTTTAAGTGGAATTATATATATATATTTTTTTTTTAATCGTTCGATAGTGCGTTTCAAGATGAATGCAATAACCCGTAATGTATACACCCTTTTTTAAACAGTGTTCGAGATATTGCGCTTACAAGTTTACTGATTTTCAATGCCAGAAAACCTGCTCAAGTAGGAAGTTCCGGAGTTGGTCTTGTTAGCGCCTCCAGTACCACGTAAATCAGTAAATTTTTAAGCGCAATATCTCGAAAACTATTTGAAAAAGGGTGTATACCTTGAAGGTTACTGAATTCGTCCTGAAACGCATTATCAAGTGATCTAAAAAGAAATATATAATTCCATTCAAAAACCAAACTTGACCTTTATATCTCTTAAAATAATAATGTTAAAAAAATTTGACATAACCTGTTAATTAGTCCCCCCGTACCATGTAACTTTTATGAAAACAGTTTTGGCGTGTTTCAAATAGTTAAGGAAATAACGGATTATACAGTGTTAGCGCGGACACCATGTATATGATATATTAAAGGGAAGTTATCTTTATTTTGTAGGAGGCCTATGGAGTCTAGATATGGGAAAGTTTGGGGTCCAACGTATCCTGAGTTTCTGCATTTTTTATGATATTATGTATTTGGATATAAAGAATGCGTGATTAGTGAATTATTTGTTGTTTTGTTTATTTTAGCCCAATGATTCCTGCACAATTTTCAAATGAAGAGGTAAATTCTGCTTATCTTGGCTTCATTGTATAATTTGAAGATACTAATGAATTTGATACAATTCGATTAGGACGATCTATATTGACCTAGAAATGCTCCGATGTATTTTCTTTCAAAGAGCCTCAACTTTTCCATAGTACCTGCATTTAGATTGTACCAGACCTGGCAACCATACGTTAAAATGTCACTCTACCATCTATGCTACGCCGCTTCACTGACAAAGAGACACATTCACAAGGTTGACACGCATCCACTGAAATGTTTACGTTTTTAACAACTAAGTTCTTGAAAATGAGAGAGAAGTGCTCCTTACTATTTTCAGAAATTGTTGTGGGTGATTTTCCATACACCTTAAAAAAATTTGATCAAAGAAGTATAGTCCTATCGTAAGACAAAATTCAAGAATAAGGAAATTGCGATCGAGACATTGTTTCTGAGTTATTAATTGCTGAAAATACGGGTGACATGACGGTTTAGTCTAGTTGGGAGACACATTCGTCAGTTGCTTAGGTTTTGGTTTCATTCAGCTAATTTTATTTCATTCAGAAATTCAACTAGGTTTATACAGGGTGTAAGGGTGGAAATGGGAAACTCGTGAAGTGATTTGGAATAAGTTTTTCCTGAGCAAAAATGTTATCCGAGGCTTTGTTAACGAGATATTAACGAAAAACTTCGATTTCGTCTGCCGGTCGAGTTACCGCGGTAACGTTGGCTTCGCGCTGCGATCGGTTCTGTTGGATGGAATTATGGAATCATTCAATTTGCCCAATTAGTGGTAGTACATAATCGAATTAATTGTTTGGTTGCTTGGTAGGAGCTTAAAAAAAAACAATCCCTTATTATACATCTATTATGTTTGTTCGACATATTTTAACCCATAAATGAATGAAATATAATTTTATAAATGTTTTTTACTATTTCGCCGACCCCCGGATTGCGAGACACTCGCTTTAACCGACTCGGCTACATCGCTCTTGTATTCATTGTTTCAAATTATGTCTGATCCTTCCCTCTAGAATGTTTGTTAATTTTCTCAACAATGAAGGTCTATGTGGCGGAACCCGAATACGGTTTCTTTGTGCATAGTCTATACCTCAAGTGAGAAGAGTTTGAACCAAATCTGAGAGTTACATTTGGGGTCCTTTCCTTATCAGTTTAGTGTATAGAATCTACCCTGGACGTATCCGACATTTTTATGAGCATCCTGTATAGCTGCTTCAAAGATATAGCGTTAGCCATAAACCTGACCGACCCTAAAATTTATGTGTTTCGGCAACCTAATCCTGTCACTCAATACTCTTGAGTTGTAAAAACTGTGCTCGACAATCGTTCAGGGGCGTAAGACGTCAATTTGGAATCGGTTTTTCCGTTTCAATGTAATTAAACAAGTTCTTATAGCGTATTAATTCCAGATTTAAAATACTTCTGGCCCTTTTATTCTCGATGAAAGCTTACGGAAACGTAAATTTCTTTCAAATATTCCAGTCTTTTTTGTTTTATTCCTTGGAACCCCGTAGCTAAAAGTGGGGTACGACCCTGAGTGCAGTGGGACTCAATGGGTCCCCGATGATTGAGTACTAAAATGGTTTAAGGGTCGCCCATGTTTATGGCTAACGTTGTATCTTTGAAGCAGCTATACCATATTTTGTGTCAGCACCAACAGACAGCGTTTTAGGAAATTGGCAATGAGCCGACATCTTTGTTGCTTTCGGTACGTCACTGTCTTCCCTTCTCAAACGGAATAGTATTTTTGCCACCGTACGAAGGTTCCCCGGCCGCTCGCGCACAGTTTGCTAGGCCGCTGGCAAGTTTCGGTACGCGAATAGAAACAAGACATCTTGTATTCGTTTCGCGACAACGTGTCTTGTTTGACGATCGTCCGTCCTAATCGTTCAGATTCCATGTCGAATAGTGCACCAAATTTTTGTTCCTTTCGATTTCGACGGGAATATTATAAAAAACGACATCTTAGCATTCGTCTACACGAAACGAAACGACAGCGATCGCGCCGTTTGGAATTTTTTGACAAAGTTTGTGTAATGACCTCTGGCACACAAACGGTTAACTAAGGTATTGGATCGCCAGTACGCGTATAAAATATACTCATCGGTACGCCATCTCGTGTTTTCATACTGTTGCGTTAAGTACCTACTGTTGCTCTACACATCTACTGTGTCCCGTTTTCGGTGTATTTTTAAAAATTGTACCATAATTTTCTGAACTGTCGGAGTAGTAACAAATGAATTAAAGTGATGAGTTCCGCAAGTTCCAACCAATATTTATTCGGGTATTGAGCAAAGCACTTAGCACGTGTGTGTTATACCGTCGAATGAACACTTATAGTTAGCTCTACGTCAGACCCTTAAAGTCAGTTGTTAAACTACCGCGCTGCGGTTAAGATTGTAGTTTAATACTTGCGGTTACGCAGATGGACGTAAGAAACTGGTGTATTTGAAAGACAACAAAATCTTCCAACATAGAAACGTGCATCGAAATAAGAAGAAGTGGAACGAACTAAATCGTTTATCGTAGTTTCGTCGTAAGTGTTGTTTAAAGTAGCACGTGACAATCCAGAAAGTGGAAAATGTCCAGCAGAGGAGTGAATTCTATGGAAGATGATCTTTATTTCGGTTTACGGGTGCCGAATTTTCTTATAGATCCTGAAGATGAAGGTAAACATGTTGCTTATTTTCTCTGAAATTGACATAGTACCCTTTTTGTGGCACTGGTTTAATAGAAAGGAAGAATTAGCACCTAGTCTTACAGTTTCACATGACCAGCCTCAGGGCCGTTCCTGGGTTGTTGGCCGCCCGGATGCAAAAACAATATCGCCGCTCTCAGTTTAATATTATTTAATTAAGAATTTGGTATGCAATGTTTACTTTTACATCTATACACATACATAGTTTTTTAACATTTTTCGTGTAAAAGGAAAATTTTTTTATTTTTGTTTTGATAAAATGAACTGAAGATACTTAAAAAATAAATGGTTTTATTTAAAATGAATATTTAATTTTACATATAAGTACAAAACTAACGTATAATGCTTGTAATAATGATGTTATGGTTGATGAATAGTAACCATTAATTACCTACACGAATTTAATCCAATAAATACGACTAAATATCATATGCTATTTTGGGCTGTTCATAAAGATAGTTCATTCTTGTATTATGAGTAGTGTTACACAGATTATGTATAAAAATTAATTTGACTGAATTTTGTTTGCTTAAAATTTTTATAATTATCAGAAAAGTTTTGATTATTATACTTGCTAACTAGAATTTTACATATAATATACAATCTGCGGCCGCCCAGGTGCAGGGGCACCTTTTGCACCCCCACCAGGAACGGCCCTGATCAGTTTTACACCTATGCTACGAGTGCTCTGCAAAACAAGGTGTAGATAACAAAAAAATTACTATGGAAAAATATTAGAAAGTGATCTACGATTAGTGATTTAGCCGCTTCATAGCGTTACCTACCTTCCTAATAAACAGATTTTGGTACATTCTTACCATATCCATTTCTAGATTTCCATTTTTTAAATGTAAAAAAACGGTAGAGTGTAAAAAGTCAATTATAATAACCCATATAATTATTTCAATTTATTTGCTGTATTTTAGTATTGTTTATGTTACATGCCTTTTTTACGCCATAATTACGGAATTATGTATTAAAGGATATTATAATTTTTCCTAAGCTGTGATACTAGCTCAATGACCTGTTGAAAAATCACACGTATTACATCAATTACGCACGATAAAAGTTCACCGATTTTCCAACTTATCAGGAAATATTTTATTAATATATTATTTCGATTTTTTTCATGAAAGTGAAATCAAACATAACATAAATTCATCATCTCTTTTATTCTGCGTTATTGAAAACATTGAAATTTCGAATGATTAGTTATTTAAAAATAAAATCTCAATTACGTCGTGTATAGACTGATTTTCATTAGGAAAATATCATTAATGATTGGTGGTGCTTTGACAGTGAAAATTATGATTTAGAAGAAATTTTAAATTTCGTTCTTTAGTGGTAATCGTAGTGATTAGTCTGCCATTAGTTCGTACATGTTGAAATATTCAAGGTGTCTCAGCTAAGGTGTTTTAATCTGCTTTCTGGAATTCTTATGTGTAATGATATTTTTCTACTTTGTTACTGTTTGTTATGTTCATTCCTATCATTGACAGCGTGTTTAAATTTCTTCAATTTTAGAAACTTTTATCCAGCACGTCGTTTTTTTATTTTACATAATTAAAGAGATTTAACAGAAACTAATTTAGATACTGGTAACTATCTGCCTATCTGGCCAACCAATTTTAACGACGAACTAGATCGGTTCAACCAGCAAATCGATAAAAGACGTGTTTGTAAACAGTCTTGAAATATTCCAGTGATAGGTAAAAGTGAAGAATTGTTTGAGTGAAAGCTGCTTTCATTCCATATTGCTGTCATTAGGTTTTATTGTTAAATTATGTTTTGTCACATCATATAATTATTCAAAATAAAGAAATGTTCTATATAAGTACTGTTAAAATAGAACATAACTACCCGAAAACTAAAGAATTTATGTACGGATTATTCCATTTAGAAAAATGAAATTTTCTTCCTTTTTCTGTTTCTCTGGTGATTCAGAATTGGTACATTATCTGTGAAACGATTAGCAACAAAATTTCTGTTGTCACGTCTAATAGTTTCGATATAAACAGCTAGTAACAACTTGGTTCGGACACCCAGTATGTAGAGTAATTTTAGTAACTAGGCCGGACTAGAAAATAGAAAACATAATAGAGACAAAAATTGCCTAGTTGCAAGAAGGTTATCATATTGTGACACTTTATATGTTTCCAAAGTATTGCTACACTTTTTTAAAATAATGCAACTCTATAGAGATAACGGCCTGAACTTGCGTCAATTAAGCGGGAAAACTACTTTCTGAGATGTATAATTTTCTTATTTTTTGGTGTAATAAAAAATTGAATTCTCTTGATTAAGGAATTTTTATTGTTTGGTTTTATAAATACATACATCCCTCCTCTAGCTACACACTCACAATCAGTACAACGTTCATAGAATGCTTTGAATGCCTTAAGGCAGGTCCACACACGCGCAACGCGCATTGCAGAACACTCTTGAAAGGGTCGATTTTAATGGGTCGATGCGCAGCTAACGACTTCGTGCAACGTCAAGCTGAACACGAACATTCTAACGCGCATCGTAGAAAATCGTGTAGCGCGTGTAAATCGGTCAACGGGCCCTCACTGTCGATGGCACAGGGGCGATATCGGCGGAGCAGAGACGACTGTATCACCCCCTCCACTATTGACAGTGAGGGCCCGTTGATAGATTTACATGCGTCGACACGGTTTTAACAGCGCGATTGTTTAAAGCGGTACGGCCTTTCATTTTGTGCAGCGAGAGAATCACCCTGTATATACTTTATTTACGAAAATGTTATAAATTATTATAAATATTACTACTTATTTCCATTATATTAAGTCGGCGTCGAGGCATGTCCCGATTCGACAAGAATTTCATATAATTGTAGAAAAACCAAGTACTTTTATAAACCTAACTAAACGGTGGACGGGGCTTTCCATTTTTTCGTACATTTACTTCAAAACGAAGCTTCGGGTAACTGGGTAATGTAATTATCGAAGGAACAGTAAGTAGAGGGGATGACTGTTGCGTCTTTCCTTGCCGATTCTCTACCTGACTATTCGTTCAGTGATAAAATTGACCGACGACCTGAAGTTTTGTGTTAACAAGTAAATGCATGAAAATGTGCATTCGAACAAAGTTATGTATACGTAGGTATAGTAACAATGTCATAAAGCAAGTGATAAATGAGTATGTGGCTGTCATATATGACCATATAATCTCTCAAAATTTTCTCAATAATATGATTACATTATATAATAATGAAAACCTTTATGTATAAATATATATTATATTTATACTATTTGTATAATACATATTCAGGGAAACAGGAAACATATTCTTACTATTTGGTACATGAACATTCTATATAGATGTTATTCATCCATTCAGCGGTTTATTTTTCACTACGGATGGTTTAATTCAAGAAAAATAGAAAAGCTCCTTCCAATTTCGTCGACGATGCGCATCGAGCGGTCTCGTGCGCGCGATAGCCGTGTTTCCTCGTCTTCACGAACATTTGCGCGCTGCGAATGCGCGCTGGGCCGTTAAAATGGACTCTTCTTGAGGGTTTTAAGTGAAAATTCTGTTGCATGTTGCTCGAGTGTGGACGGAATTTTGGCTGCGCGCCGTGTTGCACGTATTGGGACCTGCCTTTAGAGAATACCTCTTGCGTTATCCTCTTTAACCCTCCGAGTACTGGATTCGCGGTCTCTTCTTGAGGGTTTTAAGTGAAAATTCTGTTGCATGTTGCTCGAGTGTGGACGGGATTTTGGCTGCGCGCCGTGTTGCACGTATTGGGACCTGTCTTTAGAGAATACCTCTTGCGTTATCCTGTTTAACCCTCCGAGTACTGGATTCGCGCGCCATCCGAGGCTGAATCATTTCTGACTCACATTGATAGGTTACTAACACAAAGTCATGGTAGCTCGAGCTCGAGGCCCTTACCGTCATTGTAGAAGTTTCGTCGACTAGAAGAAAGGACAGCGAGTATAATATTAAATTGAAAATTTTAAAAACCCTCGATACAAAAAAAACGGTTTATTTATTTATTAGATCAAATTATTATTTTCCTTCGTCAGACCCTCAAGATTTGAGTCCAAACTCGAGGTACAACAACCGTGGCTGAGATCCCTTCAGAAATTGTGAAAAAAGTTGAAGAACTGGAAAACTATTGAACCGATTTTGACCAAACATAGCTATTAACTTTTCCGGAAATATACACTTTAAAACAAAAAAAAAAAGTATCAAAATCGGATCATTCGTTGATGAGCTACGGAGCCACAGACAAACATACGCGCACATACACAAACATAGGCGCCAAACTTATAACATCCCTCCTTTTTGCGTCGGGGGTTAAAAAAGGATGTAGAATGAGCTGAAGACGTAGGTCAATACTTCTGATAATCCATCACTGTGTGCGTATCACTATCGCGAGCGCATGACTCTGGCACCGTCCACGGAGGGTTTTAATCAGCCCAAGTTCGTTTAGATGTCTTGAAACAGTCATATTAGATATATTTAATGCACGAACAATTTCTCTTGTTGTTATGTGGCGTCAGCACGAGATGCATCTTACAAATCGACATTTCCATTTTCAAATGTTCGAAACTATTTTCCGCAGATTGAGTCGACTATAGCATCGGCTCTACATACTGCACATATTTTTTTACGCGCTTGTGATGCGTTTTTACCTTTTCGGTAATAAGGAAGCATTACGTTGAATTACGAAATATTTTTTATTCTGTGATATTTAAATAATTTGAAAAGAAACGGTAGATGCTACCGATTGTGAAATACTTTTACGAAAATAATCACTGAAATCTAACCTTTAAAATGAAACATGACACATGAATGCCTGAAGTTGTTATTGAGTTAAATAAACAATGTCACGTTACTGTCTGTCAGAAACAAGACGAACTTAAGTTACAACCCAATACTACATTGTAATGTTTTTCTTAACAAGAAACAGTGATTCTTCATTTGAACATTGTGGTAGAATATGAGAAACGAAAAATTAAACAATAATAACTATAGTAAAACTTTTGTTTTTAATGTAATCAAATACAACGCTTCAACTTTTCGTCAGTTTGCAGGAATCATTGTTCTGCCAAGAACAAACAAAAATGCGTATTTATAATTGTCAAAATTGGATATTTATCGTTGACAAAGAAGACTGTAAACGATATAATGCATCTCATTGCTTATCGTTTTTAACAATTTTTTACATCAAATACGATATGTTATCGGTGGCTTAAGCAACATACGTTTGCACCTATAGTACTGCATCGATGTAGTAGCGTGTACGTATATTTTATCTGCATGACCACAATTTCGCACAAGAAACGGAAGTGCTTTTCGTAGGAACTGATGACTCGCAATCGTGTAATCGGAGCGCGGACATATACCGTAAATGTCTCGACAACCAGATCGTCTATGGTTGTGTTGTATCATTAGAAAATGACGTTGCTTCTACTATTACACATTTACAATATTTAATTATTTTATTGATACCGCGCAATTATTTCCTGTGCAAGAAAGTGACATTAGTTTATTGAGTAGAAAGTGTTCGGTGAATTACTCTCTTTCACAATTTTTGTTTTATTGTGTGTGCACTATTTACGTGGAAGTATTCTGAAATTGTCTTATGTATGACGTATCTGGGTAACTGGAAGATCTATTTTAAGGATTCCTCGTTATTTCCTGCAATCACCGTGGTCAGCCATGTATAAATCATCGTGGAGTACAATTAAAAAATACCAGTTGCAGAAAACAGGTGAGGACGTATTTGTTATCTGTATTGCCCACAGCTTTAATGAGCGATGGGTATTTTTAAGATAATAAGGAAAACTCACATTTACCTTGAAAGCCTACGCGCGTAAAAAGAATTCTCTCAATATACATATTACATTTGAACCTCAATGGTTACCACTAGATAGAGTCATTTCTGGCGGGGGTGCAGAAGGTGTCCCCGCACCTAAGCAGCCAAACACAGGGGCGGCCGCAGATCATTTATTATATGTAAAACTTGGACTAGTAAGAATAATAATCATAAGTTTTCTGATGATTATGAAAATTTTAGACCAACAGAATTTGATCAAATTAATATTGTTATATGTAATCTTTGTAACAGTACTCATACACAGAAGGAACTACGTACCTTTATGGACAGCCCAAACTAGCATATGACATTTAGCCATATTTAGTAGATTAAATTCGTGTAGGTAATTAATGGTCGGTATTTATCAACCATAACATCATTATTATGAACATTATGCGTTAGTTTCGTACTTCTATATGGAATAAAATATTCATTTTGAATAAAACCATTAAATTTTTAAGGATATTCGTTTCATTTTATGTTTTTTAAGTGAATAATATTAAATTAATAAGGGTGGCGTTATTGTTTTTGCACCCGGGCGGCCAACAACCCAGGAATGGCCCTGCCGCTAGATGTACTAGACGATCCTGCGGAAAATTGTTCACACAGCCACTCAACATTAACGTCGGTTGGATTGCGAGTGGTCAAATTCAGTACAATACTTTTCAAATCTCGGAAGAAGTTTATTCTGTTACACGATACAGAGTAGTTGTGTAAGAATCTAAGCTGAGGTTCATTCTGTTATTATATGTTTTGGAGTTGTAGAATTGACAGTCGCCGATTTTTATGCAACTCTGTGTGATTGTAGTTCTCATAAAAACATTTGACACGTATTTTTTTTAGCTGTTATTAGCGGTGAAAACATCCCTCAAATTTAGGGGTGGGAACTGTATTCGGCTGAATATCTCGGAAAGTATTAGAGAAAGAAAAACGGTATAAATTGCATTACTGTGTGTTTTTCATGATTGGCTTGCAGAATAATCCATTTGTTTAAACAATAGCACTTTTTGTTCATTTTTCTAGTCAAATGTTAACCTATTTTCTTGTACATTTGTATGTGAAAACTATATACCGACCTATAAAATACGGATAAACTGGAATTTCGTTTATTGCATTATTAAAAAAGTTATGATATTTGAAGTTTTCTCGTATTTCCTGTAAGATGGAGTACTTGAATGCAAATAATCAAACGGATAGTGGACTTTTACGATTTTTAAGTAATTATGTTATGGTATGCATTGCGGGTTCATCCTCAAATGCTTAAAATTCAGGCTACAGTGAGTAACAGGAGTATTCCTACTCCCTCAATTAGTGAATTTAAACGATTGATATTTGTTTACAATGCAAATTTCGAAATTCTTATCGATGAGAATTATCAATGGGATTATTAAGCTTTCAAACTGATATAAACTTTACTGCAAAGGTACATTTCAATATAACAAAAGTATGATTTTACGTAAACCGTGACAAAATTGATCTCACAAGAGTATTCGTACTGTAGAAATTCTTCATGTCTAAAATCAGAATATTTACGAATTCAATCCGTCTTAGCTTGATATTATATCTTACAAGTATGTTCCACTTAAATATTTTTATTCGTATTTTTCTTTTAGGTGAAAAATATCTTTACTGAGACTAGATGATAATGAAAAAAATTCAATTATACGCGTCAGATTGACAACCATTCCTAATTACATTCTATGTGCCGTTGGGGTTCAGAAATAGAAATTGTAGAAGTACGAAATAAGAACAATTATAGATTATTATTTGGTAACTGTAATGAACGCAACACAATGATACAATAATCATTTTAATGGTGTTTACTGAAAGCAGAAATTATGTTTTCGATTACAGTTATAAAAAAATATTATTACTTTCCAATTTTTAACACTTCTCTTTTTAAAACGTTTTCCATTCTCGTCGAAGCAATTTTGCGCAAAATATTCTGATTTTAGACACTGTGGTACTTAATTTGTATTGCAATTTTGGATGTGTATTTGTATTATCACTCATCGGTTTTTCGTAATTCGTAGGGTCAACATGTAATATTCCGTTGCGTAAACTGAAAGGTCAAGAATATCAGTTTAGCGTTCAGTATGAAGTATGTATCAGAAGTTGTACACTTCCATTTGTTTTAGGAAATATGTGATTATTGGATTGCGTATAAACGTGAAATTAAAGGCTTCAGATCATCGAACATTCGTATAGAATTAATCGGTTATGAAGAAATGTTGAAACCATTAAATGAACTTTTGTAATATTTAAATGGGGTACGTTTAAAATTTTCTGAATATATTGCATTGTTGCGCATGAAATGTCATTTTTATTGTTTCGTATATTCGATTACAATTTGTATGTAACGTAGAGTATGGTCTGTACTTTTTACGAGGCATTATTTCTTTCACCAGTAAAACTGCTAAAAGGAATTTAAAATAGATAAGGATGGACTAAGATGAATCGATTAAAATATTTATGTATTTACAATTGCAAATTATAAATCAGATTCCAAGATAAACTCCATCAAACTTTATTCAGAATTATTTTTTTCTACAGATTATTTGTTTAACGAAAAAAGAAACTAAATAAAAAGACTATCATTAATAATGTCTTCTAAAATAAGTTTTATGTTTTAACATTTACTTCCAAGAACTTCGGTTTTTACTAATAATTGTACGAACATACATGTATGGTTGAATCGATACCGCCAAGGTATCGATACTTTTACTCATTGCTAGTTTGTATGAAGGTATCGATACTTACTCGGTATCGAAACAAAAGTATTGATACTTACTTGTATCGAATTATATGTTCCTAACCTTGATACCCAACACAAAAGGTGTTTATACCTTGAGACAAAAAAATACAACACTATACTTTATCTATTTATTTAAATATTTAATATAAAACATACAAACAAGCATATGTATAAACTGTATACAATTTATATAATATATGATATACATAATAAATAAAGATGTATGTAGGTATTAATTATCAGATATTATTTGTACAACCATACATAGTTTCGGAGATATTCTGAAAATATTTATCTCGGGGCATAAGATCTGCGACGCAAGGCAGCCCCAAAAATATCTAGACAAACCAAAGCAATCCATCTTTCTAAGTACATACATTGCAAAAATAAACCCCGTAAAATATAGAATATATAACAAGACAATGATGTTGTACTTAGAAAAAGGGGGAAGTCCCTTATTTTTGTAAAAACAAAGAAATAAATGCAGATTCATCCGTAACATAAATAATTCATTTATTAATGATAAAATTAAATGAAATATTTAATAGAAACTGCTAAATTTGCTACATTGAAGTAGTAAAATATTTCATTGGGGAAGTATATAGCATGCATATTGAACAAGGTTATGTCAAACATAACACAAATAGTAGATAGAGATGCTGCAGGAAAACTTGTTCTATATTTGAAAATACCATTTTTGGAAACTTACACCTAACCATATATATACCTACATTATTTTAATATTGAAAATATTTAAATACACATTGCTTAATTATTAATATAAACAGCATTCTTTTGTGTTGAAAGTAATTACAATATCAAATGTTGATGGGTCGATACTCATTCCATTCGATACGAGTACTATCTTTCGATACCTACTTGATATCGCAACCGTACGCATCGATACCACAAAATTCTCGGTATCGAAACAGAAGTATCGAGTAATGTACCCGTATTTACTTGTATCGATTCATCCCTAGATACATGTACTTCATCGTGGGACGTAAATATAATCATACTTTAAGAAATAAAATACTCTGAATTTCAATAAAATATAAATTGCCCCTTTTAGCCGACATTTCATATACAACAGCGTAATATGTATTCCTTTTTTAATGTCGGAATAAATATCACGTGTACTAGTCAATTAATAAAAAAATGATCAATTCGTGTAAGAATTTTCTAAAGATGTGTACGGAAACGCTGACGTAGGAAGTGGCATGTCGGTATAATATGTTTCTCCGTAACTGTCTCACGATCCTCGTATATTAACGGCGGTGCCAGAAACGAGTCCTGAGGTGGTAGATGTACGTGTAGACGCGGGAGTGTATGGGTGCGCGCACGTACGGATTCTACGACGTCTACCAAGTGCCAACTCCACGCTACAGTTAGTGTATTCGATACTTGCGACCAGTTAACGTGGTCAGTGCCCTCTGAAGTACAAACTAGACGCGCCTTGTTAATATTACAGTTACTAAATTTTTGTTTGTGTAGCATACCTTTGTAATTACGAGTGTCGGTTTCAGTGTCTAAACACGAGATTAACGCATCTGTGCATCGTGTGACTATTCTATTTGAAAAAGTGATCAGCGTGTCGATACGTCTAGACGGTGGTACATATTCGTCATGGGTTTTCTAAGATTTTCGAAATGTCGATCGTCTGTGTTAAATTAATACGATTTATTTAGTGTAAAACTGTTGCAAACGATTCACATTGGATAGTAACGACGCGTCGTTTTTATAAGTCGGCGCCTTTGATCCCGACCGCTGTTTGATACTACTGTACACTTTCGAGGGGTCAAAGTGCACGTCGTCTTTGATGTGGTAGTATCCCAAATTGCACATGACGCCTTGAAGACGGTTTAAAGGCGCCATAGACCTAAAATAGCCGTAAAACAGGCGTTTTTAAGGCGTCATGTGCTATATGGGATACGTACAGCAACAATACGATATTTTTATCGGGTACTGTACCTTTCGTTCGTCGCTGAAAATATGAAATTTTGCCCAACAAAAAGAAAAAGGAATAACACTGATAGAGCCCGTTTCCCAGTCTTTTACGATACATTCACTAACATAGTCTGAGTTGTTATATCTTATCTGTAATTGTGAACGGTGGAAAGTGTGTAAACAGCTCGAAACGATATGTCTTCGGTAATCGTCAAGCTGGTCCCAAGGCTTTGGGTAATGTCCAAATTGAAGTGCCGATGATTTACGGAACTATGTAGATATTCTTCTGAAAGCAATCGTGTTACACAGTGACCTTGCTAAGTGGAACCGCGAGCTGAATCTAAATACACGCGAATAGGTCTATTTATAGACTGCGGAATATTACGCGTTTGCTTAATCTGACGGAATAAAATATAACTGGCTCGCAAAAAATGTGACCAGCCTCGGTTGTCAGACTTTTGTTAAAAAGAACAAACGAACTGTTATTACTAGACTGCGGATTTTATGCATTTATAGCTTACAGGATAGGGGTCTGTAAAAAACAATAAAGTACAAAAGTTTCATCAGATCCAATAAGTCTTTTGGTTTATTCAGAACCGAATATGATACTTGAGAAAAGAAAGAAATTCCTACATTTTCTCTTGTCTGAATAAATTGCTTTAGAAAATATCATTTTGCATCAAAATCCGCAGTCTAGTTATTACCGTGTATAATGGAGTCACAATTAATAGGCTATACAGTTGACTGCACAAAGCAGTAAAAGTTTGCTGCACTTACCGGGAACGGACAGTTGTTGCTCCTTTAATTTACGCTGTTTTGTTCTGTGTTAGTCTTTCGCATCGGAGTTTTCTAAACATATCGGCATTTGCGGGTCACGATAAGCACGTTGGTTCATCAGAGCTGTTAAGGAGACACATTAAACAATTGATACGTAGCATTTTCACTCGCGGCTTAAAATAGATTTGGTATGGTTCTTTGCAGTTTGTGTTTGTTAAAACTCTTAATTAATATTTATCAGGCATATACAGGGTGGTCCACACAATTTGTTCATCTTGAATAACTTCTAAAGTATGCGTTGTATGAAAAAACTTTTTAGAGAAAAATTATATGGTTTGGAGGGATACATTATGCAATGCATATATTTTTTTTGTAAGTGGAGGCGTTTCGGAGGTTTCAAAGTCAACTTCGTTTTTTTAAATGGTATGCTATATTTTGTATGCCAAAATATCGAAGAGCGTTAAATTTTTAGTAAAAAAGTACTGACCCTTATTAATCGTAATCCTAATAATTAACGAATAATGTCACTTTGTTTCTTCAAAATGGTCTGTGCGTAATATCAAGTTGGAGAGTCAATACCAGCAAAGATTTCCGTAAGACTGCGAAGTTTACGTGACAGTGTTTATCAATATGATTCTGTCGTGATTCAGTATTGAAGTTATCATCAATTAACTTAATATTACGCACAGACCATTTTCAAGCAACAAAGTGAAACTATTCGTTAATTATTAGGTTTACGGCTAATAAAGGTCAGTACTTTTTTTACTAAAAATACGCTCTTCGATAATTTGGCATAAAAAATATAGCATTCCATTTGAAAAAAACGTAGTTGATCTTCAAATCTCCGAAATGTTTCCACTTACAAAAAAAAAAATATATGCATTGCATAATGTATCCCTCCAAACCATACAACTTTTCTATGAAATGTTTTTTCATACAATGTATTCTTTAGAAGTTATTCAGGGTGAACAAGTTGCGTGGACCACCCTGTATATTCATACATAATTAACAAAAACAAATACCGGGTCCGAGGTACGTAGCGGGTGTTGTACCATGGATATAATTACCGTTTTTTTCTAATTATGTATAATTCTAATAAAATATATTCAAATCATTCTACAAAAATTAAGTTACGTGTCTTATAAAAAAAAATGTATCCGACGTACAACAGGTTCCCCTAATAACAAATGGATTTTTGTACATTATTATGTAATAGACAGACGTTAACACGTTCACCTGACGGTGAGCTTTTCATTTACGCCTCATTATACAAATTGGAAACATATTACTGTAAGAATCGTGAAACGATTCAGGAAAAAAAAAGGAAATCGTGAACAGGTTTGACTACAGAAATGCGTTAAGTGCATTTCGAACGAACCACTTAGAAGGTTACACTTAACTCTCGATGTCCAATTGCAGGAAACGTTCTATAAAATTTTACTATTTTTTGTCTCATTTCTATGAGAGCTTTTTAATGGACTAACAAGACTTTACTGATAACGATAAGTCTACACGCTTTAGTATTTAACTCGAAATAATCACATCGAGACAGTACTTCCAAGTATCAGGTTGTTCTATAAGTTTACAGCGTTTTTAATCATAATATAATCTATCTATAGATTTTCATTCTATCTTTATTTTCCCGTTTATTCCACTACGTCCCATTTTTGGATAATTTGATTACATCAGTTACACCAGTTCCTATTTTCGAAACTTCGTTTCAGTAATCGACGTAAATAATTCTTATAAGGGAACTTCGGTAACCTGAAACTTCCGATTCTTTTGAAACTTTACAGGTTTGCTGGGGACTTCAAGCGAAGTGTCGGGTAATTTTTGTTTTTGGCCCTTTTTCGGTTCTTCAGGGTAGAAACATCCCCTTGAAGGTGCATAGGTGTTTCCCCAATTTCCGTATATCTTTAAAACTATGGCAGATATGAAAAAATGGTTGGAATAGAAATTGAATGATTTTTTTTACTTTATAAGACAATGACAGTACATTGACAACAAATTTTTGTTTAAATAAAATCTTCCACCAACGTTAGGTATTTCGACAAGGTTCGAATTTTCTATCAGATCGAAATATGTTTTGAACTTCATTAAAAATGCAGATATATGTGTTAATCATGTGGAATAATATGGTATTTAAATAATTTTAACCTAGACGTACATTTTGCACGCCCATCATTACACTTTGAACGATGCGTTATCAGTTACCAAGTACCTATGTGTGCGAATAATTTTTAATAGAAGCTTAAGGTGCTCGAACTGATGCCCCTCAACGTCAATACAGCAATGTTAATACAGTAATTCTCTTGTAAATATCTCGTTAACTATTAGGTTTAGGACGTATTAAGGTCAACATATTTTTACTCCAAATTGGATACTCTATCGATCTGTGGTATAAAAAATAGGTCATTCCGTTAAAAAAATGAAGGTGACCTTGAAATATCGGAAACGCTTCGACCCACAAAAAAAGTATATATATTATAAGATGTACCCCTTGATACCATTTGAGTTCCACGCCTTAAAATTTTCATAATGTGTACCATTAAGTTATTATTCGAGGTGATCAAGTCAACTGAGACACCTTGTATATCTAAAACATTCAATATGCTTTAACCGTGATTCTGAAAAATAATTTGAAAAATAGTGCAGACGAGATGGAGATCCTAAATGCGTTTCAGTTTTATTAATACGACTCTAGGCATAAATCAAGAAATATAAAAAATAGAAAATAATAAATACTCCTCCTCAAACACCAGACTTAAACCCGATTGAGATAGTGTGGAATAGGCTTGATGTTAAAATACGCCGATTCTACCATAAATAAAACTGACTTACAAAATAAATTGGAAGAGGAATGACAATGACTAAACATGGAAAATGATTATTGGAAAACAATAGTAGAATTAATACCAAAAAGAGTATGTCCTATCAAATCTTAATCGAACCAGAGTTATAACTTTTATAACATGTGTGAATCACTTTGTGATGTGAAACAAGCAAAACATGATTATGACTTGTTTTTTCATAATTGCAAACTGCAATTTTTCAGGTTTCTTTTATGATTTTATTATTTTAGAAACTATATTAAAAAGTCCTTTATTGTCTTATAATTTCATATATTTTTGTCACATTTTCGACCCTGTTGATAATTTTCTGACTCACCATTCATACCTTCTGTTTTTTTTACAACGATGACGTTTTGTTAATAGTTTCCTGCACATCAAAGAAATTAAAAATCAGATATTCCCTTAGTATACGACATTTGGTTTAAATATCAAATAGACTTCCTCATCGAACGTAATTAATTTATTGACTCAATTGATGTTACCTATCACGAACAACGATGTATAATTGTGACAGATGATCGACAGGTTCGATTCACAAACGATAAAGTAGATCGACCGGCGTCAAAATTGTGACAACCTTTCTAGACGTATAAACCGATTCTCATGATGGTACTGGGTAGTGATAATGAATACTTGACCGGATATAAGCGCAATTCCGTAACGGAGTGGCTGCAAAAAACGGAGCAGGCAAAGAACGATGGTAATTTTCGGGATGTACTGTATATTCTCCACTTACATTAAGAAATTTCATTATTATAGGTTGGAACAAAAACGCTGTTCACCTTCAAGACAATAAATTAGATTTAATCTACACAAGCATTCATAAATATTTGGTCACTTGTAGATTTGTAGTGGTAGTACATAAATAATACTGAAACGTGTACATTAACAAGACGGATTTTCTTAACCTTTTCGCCGTAAACAGTTTATACATTTGAATTATGCCTTTAAAGCACTCATCAGGGCCCATGGGCATAGTCACACGGGGGGGGGGGCAGGGCAGGGGCACTTGCCCCCCTTCCCCTGGACGAAAAAAAGTGGTTCTTGCCTTAACCTACAAGAAAAAAAATTGTATTTGCCCCGCCACCCCCCTCGTTTCCCAGAGTTACACAATTTTTGCAGTATAATTTGAAATATGACCAACAGCCTCTATTAACAAAACGCATATATTTTCAACGATTTATAACTTTAAAAACAAAATAAATTGTGTCTGGCTACGTACAGCCTTTTTCACTGTGGCAGTCGATGTGTTAGGCCTACTGTCCACTAAAGCGTCTCGTCATAGACGCTTCATAGACATTTGACACTTGCAGGACGCTTCCATGTAACGACCAATGTAAAACAATGGACATGTTTCCACATACGCTTCAGCGTCGCGTTTTCGTCGCTGCATGCGTTCGGCACGAAGCACGTCGTCAACGATGTCTGCCGCTAGGCGTATAGAAGGATGCAAAATTTTCATTTGTGTTTGACTGTGAAATATGTCGACCGTGAAATTCGTACAGATTGTTGAAAAGTTACCAATAAAATATTTTAAAAAATAGAAGAAATACCCATGTTTGTCATGGCTAACACAACATCGCATTTTAGTGTCTTGTTTTTGGATTAGCGGAGCTACCAAACGCACTAAATTCTTGCATGTATTTTTATTCATTCTATAGAAAGAATGAAATACATGATCATTTATATTCTATTCTATGTAAGGATGTAACCAATATCTTTTCCGACTTTTACGCCGTCGAATATAATTACAACATAAGGCGATAAGGTCCTCTTCGTCGCCCGACATCTTTGCGAATGAGGAAAATGAAGCTTTCTGTACGCTTCCTATACGCTTCAAATACGTTCAAGTGGACAGAAACTCAAGCGTAGCGTAATCGTCATGTTGTACGCTACGCTCACGTGTCTATGACGAGACGCCTTAATGAGCAGTAGGCCTTAATATTTTTGCCCCCCCCCCCCTGATTAATAACCTGTCTACGCCCATGTTAGTGTCACTTATCAGTCAACGCGACCGCGGTAACTCGACCGACAGACTTGCGCTCCGATTGGTCGGGTTTTTTTTTGTTAATATCTCGTTACCAAAGCCTCGAATAACATTTTTGCTAAGGAAAAAGTTGTTTCAAATCACCCCAGGAATCCCTCATTTTCGGGAGTCGAAGCTATTTTGGGACACCCTGTATACGATATTAACTGCAGAAGTACATACGGATTTTACGATTCATGAAACTTGAAAACTGTTTTTTGCTACAGGCAATTTTAAAACTCTATAATTAACAAAGGATATCTTTTAAGTCCCAAAAAGTCCCACACTGTAACCAGTTGGAACGTTTTCAGTACACCTTCCTGTATACAGTGATACAATAATCACTTCCACCTTTTTCCCCCTTTTGAAAGTAGATAATCTAGATCCCGAAACTGCAGATCTCATACTTGAATAAAAAAATAAAAACCGTAGATACAGTGGGCTCTAACTATATTGCCATGGTTGGGGCTGTAGAAGAGTAAAATGGCAATGAATTCAAAGTAGAGCTGTGACTTTAAAAGATACCCGGGTACCCGGGTATCCATAAGATATTCGAATGTATGAGACAGTTGAGAATTTCGATTCGAGAGTCTATCACAGCCGCGTATACTGCGCTACTTACAATTAGCACTCACGTGACATTGCGAAAACATGACTTACTCATTATTATACGACTACTATTATAAAAGAATATTGCAATACTATTTTCCAAATATTTATTAGCGTTTTTATTACAATATTTATACACGTAAATGTTTATAAGGTATTCAAGGGTTCGAAAGATATTTAAGCGTAATCATAACGTGCAGGTAATATCATTCTCAATTTTTCGCAGTTTATTCCGTTCATTGCCGATATCGATCGAACATGGCTGAAAAATGATCGACTCTCGAATCAAGATTCTCGACTATCTCGTACATTCTGATATCTCATGGATACACCCGGGTATCTCACGGGTACACGGGAACCCGGGGATCTCGGGTACCCGGGTAATTTTTGTTTACCCGGGTATCTCGGGTATCCGCATAAAAGTAGTAGCCCTAGTTCAAAGCCCCCTCCATGCTAAGTTCTTTCATTATAGCCTCAGCCTCAGCGCCAACGCAAAAGCTAGATCGTGTTGGTGCGCCGACGTACGCAACGTAGTGGAGAGCGAATTTATGTGCTGGAAAGTATGTGTGAAGGGGAAGTGGCTCGCGTGGCAATATAGTTAGAGTCCACTGTATTACTATAGGAATGATAGAATTTTTTAAACGAATGAGAAGTATATGAGTTGATGTTTGGATACGTGGATTAATGACGGGCATCCTACAAAAGCCAACGGATTCCTCTTCCTTCAGGGTATAACCAATTAGCTGACAGAATTTAGCAACCGCCTTTATCTTCACTTTAATTAATCAGACAAAGGACATATTTCTCGATGCTTCTCAAAATCCTCTGAATAATCTATAAAAATATAGACTGTCATGTCCCTGAAATGGACGTCCCAAGTCTAGAAAGAGGTAAATAGCCTTTGGAGGACTTGGTATTTCTTTTTAAATCTAAATAGTGGGGGTGCGGTTTTGGTGATTTACGTTTTGAATGGTTCACTCAGCTATATTAGAAAGAGATAGCAAGTCCTCCGAAATTAACTCATTTCTTTCTAAAGTTCTGGCACACCGGCCCAGCCTGACGCGCAGTCTATACAGGGTATAACAAAAATGTTCGAGAACCCGGAAATGGGAGACTCGCGAGGTGATTTGAAACAAGTGTTTCCTTAGCAAAAATGTTATCCGAGGCTTTGTTAACGAGATATTAACGAAAAACCCCGACCAATCAGAGCGCGAGTCTGCCGGCCGAGTATCAGCGGTAGCGGTGGCTACGTGCTGCGATTGGTAATCAACGTTACCGCGGATGCTCGGCCGGCAGACTGGCGCTCTGATTGGTCGAGGTTTTTCGTTAATATCTCGTTAATAAAGTATCGTGTAACATTTTTGCTAAGGAAAAAGTTGTTTCAAATTATCCCAAGAACCTCTCATTTCCGGAAGTCGAAGCTATTTTGGGATACCCTGTATATACTATTGTATGATATGTATATTATCCGAACATATTCTGTGTCTACTGACAAAGTGTGATGGAAAATAGTGTTTTTATAATTTATAATTAGAAATAAATGCTAATAAATGCGGTATTTTTGGAACACATCCTAATTCCTTAAAGTAGTAAATGCCGTAGCAGATTGCATGTTACTGGATATATTTACATTGTTGAAATCCTCCACCGCGTATAACAGCAAACGAAGGCAAATATTTTCCGCTCAACCCAATACATATACATAGATCTCATTGATTATTGTACTCGTGTACGACATAATTAAGTGTTTCCTCTCACTTCTAGATTATTGCCGGTTCAAATTCATATCTTTCGACGGAAGCATTACTGCAGATTATATAGCAAAATTTGAAGTCCATGCTGCATTAAAATATGGATGGTATTTAATATAACCGAAATACTTTTCATTGCAGGCAGTGAAAGTCCAGTGTTTGGTTTAGAAGGCAGTGGAGCAATCACTGCTGGTGGACCTTCTTTGAGACACGTACCACATGAATTGCCCAACGAGATTTCGGCCCCCTATGAAGTTCCTCAATTTCCAATCGAACAGATCGAGAAGAAACTTTTGATACAGCGACAACTAACTGTCAAGTAAGTAAGATAAGTATTAATATAATTACTATGTCAGCTTACTTGAGTATTCAGACATGTTTCTAAAAATAATGAATAGAAATTCTATCATTAATGTTCCAGAAAAGTAATTTTAGTTTAAATTTCCTGAAACCGAGTTTAACTGAAAAAATGCAATGTAAAGAATATTACGTAAAAAAGGGTGGGAGGGGGTTCGAATATAAAATTTTATAAATTCTTATAGTGGAGAAAGGAGTCCAGAAATCGCCATAGTTACCCTCTTGGTAATTTAAGGAAAATGTATATACAGGCTGGTAAAAAATGAGTCTAAGATTTTAAGGGCTCCTAGTACTCACCAAGAGAAGTAAAAAGTGTCCAATCAACATAAATTCTAAAATCAATCTTTTCAAAGAAAAATACAAAAGTTTGTTTTCACATTTATTCCAAATGTTCCATATGTCTTCTTTCTATTTCAGTACAAAACTTACATTTGCCAATCATAGATCAATGTACACGTTCTATTGTCATACAACTTTGAATTAATCTACTTAAAATCAATTTTTCTGTTTACATTCAATATGATGCACGGAGTCTCACGATATGAAACACTCGTAAATGTAAAAGTGAATTTTTTTACCGGAAGGTTTGATTTTAAGACCTATGTTGATTAGACATTTTTTACTCCTCTAAGTAAGCAGGTTACAATAAGCCCCTAACGTCTTAGACTTTTTTTTATCACTCTGTATAGATATTCTTTATTTTTACAATTATCCTTTCCGCCATTATTGTACGCATGCGCTTAGCCAAAAGTTTCGATAACTGCGCATGTGCAGTACGAAAAAAATCACGCTAGATGGCGGTATATAAGGCGCCTGTGAATCTCAAACGGAGCAAAGATGGAGGAACTGTTACTTACGCTCCAGACTTTCTGTTCCAGCAATGTGCACTCTCAACAGCAGCCTAAGATTCTTTAATTTTAAGTTTAGACTTATTCTTTTTTCCCTGTAGCTAAATCGAGAGCTATTGTTTGCGCCAGTTTGATGATTCTAATTGTCGTTTATTGAAAGGCGAATGAAACACGTTGAAATAATTATAAATCTCATCTTTGTAGTAGTAAAATAACATCTCCTGTATCTTCAATCCTCAATATTCATTTTACAATAGTAATTGCGAATAAATTAAGAATTTCAATTTTAAACTGCAGGTACACGAACCCTTACATGAAATTGTCCAAAACTACTCTTTCCTTGGTCGTTGTAACTCTCATTAAGGGGTTATGCCTATCTCTGCGAGCTTGAAGAAAGATATGTACTTTGTGTATTTACTAACACAACCATAAATTGCATTGGGACAAAGTATTCACGTCTTACGCATCCCTAGAAAGGGATTCTACAATTCTATATCTGCTCCGAAACTTCCAAGACTGTACACTTTAAACGGGCATAACTCCGCCAATTTTGGTCGGATCAACTTCAAACTTTCACACAATACTGCTAAAATGATGTATTATAACAGGGTTTCCCAAACTGTGTTCCGCGGAACACCAGTGTTCCGCTGAACCTGAATAGGTGTTCCCGACAATTTGGAAAGGTTTTATCATCAAAGTTATTAAGTGCTTTATTTATTCATATTTTTATGTTTATATTATATTATAGTTTTATATTTAAAAATAATTACTAAATGAATAATGTGTTTTAATAACATTTTTTTTTACTTTTTACTAGTAGGAATTACTCAACCTAAAAAATAAGCTAAGTATTCCGTTAAAATTGTCGGCTTTGCAAAGTGTTCCATTACAGAAAAAGTTTGGGAAAGCCTGTACTACTACAAGAAAATATTAAAACCCAAGAATTGATTTCTTCAAAATTTATAGGTAGGCATAACCCCTTAACACAGGCGATACAGTATCGTAAACAGGGATTCTTCCATAAAAACATCACTGTCCTGAGGAATGATTATTATCTGAGAAATTCAATGATACTAACATCGTTTCGTTTGACCAGTTCGTGTAATCAAGGTTTTATTGGAATTGAAAATATTTTGAAAATAGGGAAGTGCTTCAGAGAATGAATATGTGTCGTGTTTGAAGGTTACAAATGATCAGCTTTAAGTTTATGCATCGTGCGTCTATAAGACTAATGGAAAGTGTTTAGGTCAGACTAAGGAGATATGCTGTTAAAACTGCGCAAGATTCAGAAAATGAAGATTTTATCGTACTATGTATTGAGTAATGCGTAAAACAGTACGAGATACTCTTTTAAAGTATTTGATATATCAGTAACAATAAAATTATCTGATAAATCAATAATAAATTTGTCGACTACATTGAAATTTTTGGTTAAAAAATTGTATACATTTCCTTAAAGTAAATAATGATATAAGAAAACATATGTATATTTACAATAAGATGAACGTAACCATTTTACTTTTATATAATTTTCATTGATTTTAAAGCATTACTGACATTTAAAAAGACAGTTTCACATATTACAGAACAACGTATTTATTTATCTTCCTATAATATGAGTTATCGTGCCACATGAAATAATCGATGTCCTGTTAGATAGGTTCTGCGTTGAATTATTGATCGGTGCTTTATTGCGTACGCAGTAGGACTTCCGTATGAGACGATTTTATCGCTGATCATTTTAACGTATGAATCAACACACTTTGTATAGATATGTCACATAAAATATTGGGTTGCTCGGAAAGTAATTTCGTTATTTTCAGTTAGATGTCGTGAATCGTATTATTAAGAAGACAACTTCATTCTAACCTATAAAATCATTATATATTTTAATAATTGGCATTTTAGGCTTCAGTTTAAAGAAAATTGTTTTCGTTTATTGTCACATAAAAACGTGGAAAACCAAAGTGAGTATTTTTGGCATATTTGGCTTTTTATGACCGCAAAGGTAAAAATGCAGTGCAAGCAAGAAAAAAAATTGTGTGCCATATACGCAGAGGATGTTGATTGAACGCCAATATCAAAACAGGTTTTCGAAATTCCGTTCTGGTAATTTAGATGACAAAAATGCACCACATTTTGGAAGACCAGTTGAGGACACTATTAGTGGAAGCAGATAATCGTAAGATAACAACACGAGAAACTACTAGGAGGTTGAATTTATAAAATTCAACCGTTCATGAGCATTTGAAACGACTTGGTTTCGTTTCAAAGCTCGATATTTGGGTTCCACATGTTCTCAGAGAAAGAGATTTGATTCGTCGCATTACCATTTCCCATATGCTGTTGAAACGTGAGGAAAACGATCCATTTGTGAAGTGAATAATAACTGGTGATGAAAAATGAATTGTATACAACGATGTTAAACGCAAGCAATCATGAAGCAGACGTGATAAATCAGCTCGAAGCATATAAAAAGCTGATATCCATCAAAAGAAGGTGATGGTCTCTGCTTGGTGGGATTGGAAAGGGATTGTTTTTTTTTTTTGAGCTCCTACCAAGCAACCAAACAATTAATTCGAATATGTACTACCACCGATTGGGCAAATTCAATGATTCCATCAAGCAGATCTTTACTTTTTCGACTTGCCCAGCCTGATTTTTCGTTTTAGTAATAAAATAAAGCTATTTAAAAACAAAATCCACACAGTAAAATAATTATAAAATAATTAACTGCACAATTACCAAAGTGTTTTATGATACATAAATCTATTGTAGTTTAGTGTTGTTTGTGGACAATAATCGGTACAGAAATTTCGTCGTCTTTTTCGGTAATTTGGTCTATCCTGCAACGCCCAAAACATGAACCCTTTAGCTTGAGGTCAATTTTATGATCTCACTGTAAGTACTTTTTCCACTGAGAATAGTCAGAACAAATTCATTCGGGTAAAACGAAGTTACATACACACTGTGCTAGAAACGTAGCGTACAGTTGTATTGACGGCAGTGTATCATGTACAGTGAGAGTCAAAACTAAGTATACACCTTACAACGGTGAGATTCGTGTAATATTTCTGTAACATCCTACTATTGTAAGATCATGGCAGTGATACAGTTTGATATGATTTTCTTAACATTTTCAAGCCAAAAGATTCGAGAAGAAGAAATTCGAAGATATAACCAGAAAATTTTGTAAATATCGTTAAACACGGTGAATGTACTATTATGGTTTGGGGCAGCATGACAATCTCTAGTGTAGGATAATTGATTTTTATTCATGGTACTATGGACAAATTTGAATGTTTAAATATTTTAAAATCGAATTCAGCTGCAATTGTATTCATGGGTCTTTTAGTGAGATCGCAACCCAAAATATACAGCAAAGGTGATTGGAAATTGTTTGTTGGAAAACACAACCAGTTAAGTCCTTCTCCACAGTCACCAGCTTTCAATCTAATGCAACATTTATGTAAAATGTTAGATTCTAAATTGAGAGAAATAAATATAAACGAATCCCATACTTCCAAAATGTATACTCACTTTTTACCCTCGCTGTATGTATGTATACCTGCGTTCGTAGAAACCTAGCCTAAGACGGTGGAAACGCGCATGTAGAAAGGAAGGGGGATGGCTTACACCTCGCCGTCCCTCACGGTCACCTCTTGCCAAGAGGCTCTTGCTCAGTCGTCGTGCAACCGTCCGTGGGAGGCGACGTGTTTCGGTGTTATGAACTACGTTTTGACGAAATCGTTTCCGGTCCACGACCACAAAATTCTTCGCTTGTGCACGCACGCATTATCAGCGATCAATTCACGATAACCTCTTCCGAACTCTTGGCCAGTGTTTCTGAGGCCTGGATGGCGTGAATCGGCCTATAGACTCGTAGAAAGTTCATGTTTAGAGATTACGTTCACCGTACTGTGATAATTCTCGACGATGTAACATTTTCAGTCGTGGTTGACGAGGCTGGACGAAAACCGGAATGTATACGAGATGTGAAGCGTTTAACTTTGTCTTCATTCGTTTACGATGATTGAAAGAGTATTTTCTCGAGACTTTTTTTTGTTGTTGTTATATATAAATATGGTATTTGAAATTTTATAGTTACAGAATTCGTTGATAGAGTTGAACAGTTTTTCATTTTGTACATATGTGGTTTATTTAATAGTGTTGGTGTATTTAAAACGTTGCGAGGATTCGATCAGGGCGATCCGGAAAGTTTATGACTGCTGAAGTTTTGTTTTATTCATTGATTCTTGACGTGTTTTTGTGTTTTGACGATACATCGAGATCGAATTTACTGATAGCTTACATCGTTGTAACTTCTGCTTTAACCCAATTTCGACGTCATTGAAATCGTAGCAATAGCCAGAGATGGGTATAAATTATCATACATAACTTTGATTGGTTGATTCTTGTAAAGATGAAGATATGATTCAGCGGCTTTGTAAGTGTCAATCAATCAAAATCATGTATGATAATGCCTACCCATCTACAGACTGAATCTTTGTACCATTTATGTCTCGTTCACTTGTAGCGTGATCGTGTATTGTTTTCTACCTCAAATAAAATTCCATTTTTAAAAAGTTATTGGTCTGGGTTAGGTTATTGCTGGTACAGAAACAATTTCAATTGTGTAATATAATCCTGTACCCCGTGTCCGTTACATTTGTGCAAAATTATTTTATTATAGGCAGAAAATTATTGATATCGTGTTATAAGTGTTGTAAATATAAAAACCACGAGTGTAAAGTTGATATACAATCTTGACTCTTTTTTGCGGTGAGAGTGAATGATGGTTATGTATGCACTTACTAAACGCTGGTTAATAGTTTTCTGAACAAGATAGATCAGAAAAAGTGGGGGACTTCGGTTCCTTGTCTGCGGATTGTAGAAATGTTTCGTGAGTCTAGTAAGTTGATTGTAAATTCAGTTAATGGCGTAATTAAAGCCCAGAAACGGAAATAGATAAAATAGAATTGTTTATAAGATGTATAATGCACACTAATTAATAATATAGAGATACATAAATATCTTAGCACAGACATAACACAAAATTGGAAAATCACCCTATTGGTACACTGTTGAATATCGGCGAGCAATTTTATTGTAAACTGAAGTCGAACAAAGAATTGAAGCACGAAGTAACACAATAAAACGATAAAGAAGGGTATTTTTGTACGAAACGTTTCGTCTTTTTTACACTAATACTGTGTATCCAAGAGAAGTAAAGAACAAGAAGACTTGTGTAACATGTTCGCTGGTGCGAACGAATCGAAACGATGGCTGAGGGATAATAGGATACTCTTGAGGTAAATTAAAGTGCGGTAATAACAATTACACGTGCTCTTTGATGGGTAATGTTGCCAGTAAACGCGAAATAGTTTGATCTTGGTAGTTGCCATTGAATTATTTTTATCGCTCGATATTGCTTTGAAGATAAATTCGAAATTCACAGCTTGATCCTTTGCGGATCGGAGCTGAGGTATTTCGATGGCGTACGCTTGCCAGCTGCGATCTCAATATATCTAAAAATTTTAATTAGTCTTGTGGTTAGTGTACAAGGACCAAGTGAATTGGGTGAAAATAATTCATTTGTCTGTCAGGAGAATCATTAATCTCACCTACAAAAGCTCGATTTTCAAAAAATTAATCAATAATTATTTGTCATTGAACTTAAATTGAGTAATAAACAGACGCAAGGGAACTGTGCAATAAAATACGAAGTGTATGGAAAGTACAAAAATATGTTGAAAATAGTTGTTTCAATTGACTTTATCAAAATAGACTTTCGCACTCGACTATATTTATAATTTTTCTTTGACGTATTCTATTTTTAATTTGTAATGAACCCATGGAATTACAAAATCCCGTGCTGATTAGTGTATCAACAATACATTAAATTGTGTTAAACATTATTATTGTAAAAGACAGGTAAATAAGATACGATGTCATATGAGACTTTTTGTTCTTCTATCACCTTGTAAATATGTATTGCAACTTCTGTCGGGCTAACAGAGCAAATGTTATAAAGTAATAATTTTATGCAAAAGTAGTTTATAAAAAGTAAATTGCTTTCTGTATTTTGTATCTTTCATGAATCGAAAACTGTACTGTGTATCATTCCTACATTAAACGATTATTCACAAAATGGAATTAGAGGATATGACGTTTACGGAATCCTGTTCAAATTTTATTACGTAGTGTCTACAGATGACTCTCATTTGACTCAGAATTCACATACTTTTAAGCATTCGCTGTCATTATAAATGTACAGTAGGAAAAAAAAGTATTCGTACACCCTTTAAAACAGAACAACTCTTTCACAATTGGACCAAGTGACTTGAGTTCCTTTGTGAAGTTGGAAGGATTAGTTTACTAAATGATGTGTTACCAAAATTTTTCAAAATTTGCGACTTTTTAGAATGTCGAAGAAAATAGTGTATGTCGTTTTTTACAACGTTTTCGTCTGAGACTGTAATGAAAATTTAATAAATACATTTCGAAGATTTATGTCAGTTATATACATGCTGCAACTTTGATTGAAATCGGCTAATACAGAGACGAATAACAAGCATCGAAAGATATAAGAATCTTTAGATATACTACAGTTGTAGGTCAAAAATCGCGATTTTCAGTATTTTTAACAGTTGTATCTTATAACAAGGTTCACCAATTTCGATGAAATTTTCAGCATGCATATAACTAACATAAATCTAAGCAATGTATTTGTTAAATTTTAATTACAATTGCAGATAAAAAAGTCGTAAAAAATGACATTTACTATTTTCTTCGACATTCTGAAAAGTCGCAAATTTTCAAAATTTTTATAACACATCATTTAGTAAATTAATCCTTTCAATTTCACAAAGGAACTCAAGTCACTTCGTCCAATTTTGAAAGAGTAGTTCTGTTTTAAAGGGTGTACGAATACTTTTTTTACCCACTGTAGTTCAAAACTGTAATTAACCTGCCGGCAGGAGCGCATCTCACAAAGGAACATCCCGAATTAATGTAAGCCTGTGAGATTCTAGTTTAAATTAGAGGTGTGAACTGTATTCGGTCGAATATCTCGGAAACTATTAGAGATATAAAATCGGTATAAATTGCAATATTGTGTGCTTTTTGATAAGGAATCCAGCTATTTGATTGGATTCCAGAATAATCCATTTGTTTAAACAATCCATAACAAAGATAGTACTTATGTTAATTTTTCCGGTCAAATTTTAATTCATTTTCTTGTACATTTATGCGTGAAAACTATGTATCCAAATATAAAATACGGATAAATTGGAATTTTGATTTTTCCATTGTTAAAATTTTATATTTGACGTTCTTTTGCATTTTCTGTAAGATGGAGCACTTGAATGCGTATCGTACAATCGTGAATTGGTCCAACATTGCTTGTTCGTTACCTTACTTATGTAATTATTAAATTATTCCTGTTGTTACTTCTCTCATATCATCTATACGTCGACTTATGGCAGTGCGTGGTGCAGCTAACTTTTATATGTACAGCCTTAATTTGAACAAGTGGAGCATGAACCAGCAAGGCATACTCTAATATAATTACCTAAAAATCGTAAAAGTGTACTATCAGTTTGATCATATGGAAGCGGAAGTGTCGTGTATTCTGTACACGAACTATAAATATTTTGGCCTGAATGACAAATTAATAAAAAATATTCATTCAGAGATGTAAAATACATGTTATACAGCATAAATATACTTTAAATACATAAATTTCTTATGTATTAAACTAATTAATTAATTTTTTGGCGAACGCAGGCGGATACAGTAAAAACACTGTTCAATTTATAACGGGAACTACTAGTTTCTTCTTACTATTATTATTACTAAACCGACCAGTATACTCTTTGTTTTACAATAAATGGCAAGTAATAAAATACAACACGGGTACATAGAAACAGAAAAATAATACATATTTTGATCGGACCTATATACTTTATCTCCTTTATGTTGTGAAATACCAGCTATAAAAAACGCTTTAATATATGCAAAAGACCCTAACACCATGGTGTCACAATTTTCACCGACTGAAAAAGTGCCTTCGAAATCATAAGTAAAAGATCTCAACACTCTTCCATTCAGCCTATACAGAAAATTATTATAAACCTCAGGAAGAAAGACAACAATATAAAAATAGTACAGACTCCTGACGATTGTTGTCCCGAACTCGGGTCCGCGCCGGGACAATAATCGTATAGGGACAAATGCTTCAGACCCTCGTAAATTCGTTTTTTGCTCGAGCATTGCCGAAAAAGCGGATGGACAACATAGTGTGCGTTTGACAGGTTCCATCCCCCAGTGGTGGGGGCAATGCCTGGACAATAATCGTGTAGAAGAAACCAGAGGGTAATCGAGAGGAGTCTCTATGGATCCCTAGTCACATATGAACCAACAGCAAGGAAACAGCGGATAAAGCTGCGCAAGAGGCCACCAAAGAACCAGTCTACAAAGAAGTTAGAACAAATCTCCAATATGTAAAAAAAGTTATTACAGAACCAATTAATAGATTTCGGAATTATAAATGGATCAGTAACACCCAAACGAAACTTCATGAAACAAGATCGATTGTACAAGAAAGACTCAAGGTCCCAAGTGTAACCAGGAAGAAGGAAGCTGCCCTTACACGCATTTGTACTGACCCTTCGAGATTAACGCACGAGTATTTAATAACAAAACAACCGTCTCCCGAATGCGAATGTTGCGAAATATTGATAAATATGAAACACATTTTGTTAGAGTGCTCTTTTTCAAGTAAAAGAAACCATTTCAACATCAATGCAGACTTGAAAACGAACTTGAATGAACCTGAAAACATCCAGAATGTAAAACAGTTATTTAAAGCGATAAATCTACTTGATCACTTGCAACTATGTGTCAAGTTAAGTATATCATAAACGGCTTGAACTAATTACCAATATATGTAACCCCCATAACCACTGTACGGTGATAACTTATCGTTAATGACTCCATTGTTAATGCGACCACTTTAAAATAAATCTATACAAAAGAAAAAAATAAATAGAAACAGCCTGCAATGAATTGGTGCATTAGTAACGTCCTATTCTATTGCCTGTGTGTCCAACAAATTTTATTTGTTTTCCACCATACGTTGCTTGAACTACAGATTTCTTTTGTCTTTTGAATTGTAACAAAGCGAGAAAACTGTGTTAAATTATAAAGATCGACGGAAATTATACATATTGTAATTTAAAAATTCAGACTAGTTATATATATATATATATATTTTGTAATGGCTGGACAATTATTTTGGTAAACAAGGTACTACATCTACAGGGGATAGTCGCGAAATGTCAGTCGTTGATTTCAATAAAATATCCCATAGACGCAGAACATTGAATAATACTTCATGTTCTCTGTAGTACGGGCAACCGTGCGTGTTAAAGAAAGTGTGTGGGATTCTTTTTTCAAATTGGAGATTTGGTCGAATATCTGAGAAATTATTTGAGCCATACACAAAGTTCAATTACAAAATATTCGTGCCTTTGAACGATGCATTCAAGTATGTAAAATAATTTTTAGAAAACGCATTTTTTTATAGAATGCAACAAGAATGTATGAGTTACGATGTGTTTTAAATACGATTTAATTGAATTGTAAAAGTTGTACATAACGAATTAAATATGGCGTCCATAAAAGAAGACGGGGTGCAGGGTATAGCCAGATAATGGGGTCGAAAGAACCCTGAAACCAACGGTGGGAAAATTGCGGTTCCCAAAGCTACTCTATGCGGTTCTCTGGACAATATTGGGTTTCATTGCCATTTTTCCTAAACTTTTCTGTTAATAATCTGTAGTACAAAATACAAATACAATTTCAAAATAATATTGGTAATTATTCGGAATAGGTCCATTCTCAGCGATTTCAATGAGCTTGAAATATGTTGTCAAGATGTTACCGCCGTTCGGCTTTAGTTTCCGACATATTCGCAAAAATATATTCGGTACTGTATAATGTATTTTGTTCTGTATGGGTAATTATGTGGAAAAAGGGCAACCTCGTGTTTGACCTTGACCTTGACTATATTGTCAAGGTCAACGGCCTGAGTGACCTTGACCTTGAAAAAATTGATTGAAGATACGTGTTTGAAAGAGTGATCGCAGTAGTTCTGAGACTAGATTAGTTAGCGTGGATGGGGTTTGGGGGAGGGGCGGCAGTCGCTCCCCCAAAACAATAGATGAGTTTCTATCTGTTTTTCGGATGTTCACAAAAAACTTTTGTTAAACTTAGATTTATGACTGGTAGTATGTATTGATCAGAGTTGGTTAAAGACACACCACCCAGTGTTAACCACGCACTCAACATCCCACTAAACACAAGTTTAGTTATTAATATCTCCAAAAACAGGAAAGAAGTTTCTTCGTCGGGCCCCAGAGCACATCGTGTGTGTGACTTGTGTTTGGTGGGATGTTGGGTGCGTAGTAATTAATATATAAAAACCTGAAGAAGTATCACGTAAATTGAAACATATTTTCCAGAGTATCTCGGAAACTACGGCCGAGGGGCGGCAACATGTATAGGGACAAGTTGTTCAAAGTGATGACCTTGACAACATATTTCAAGGTCATTGAAATCGGTTATGATGGACTTATTCCGAATAATTACCATAATATTTTCTGTGGCTCTTGAATATTCAAAAATGTATGAAAAGTATTATATATGGTTTTTTATAAAAAAACCCCCCCCCCCCCCCGCCTTAAACTAAATTGGACTGATGATGTACTGTTCGATATCTTACCAAGAAAAAACAATTTCTTTCAATTTTCAACTCTCTATCTCAATCAGATGGATAATAACAGGGAAAACCGAGTCATCGTAATTGGAAACCGTAGTGGAATACTGTACTATAGTTAATCCACACTGCTGGCTCCTTGTTACCGTCTTTACTTGATGCTTTGCACCCAGGCTTTAATCGTTGACAACATTGAATGCCCGTGCTGCATTGTTACAATAACTTATCGTAATTTCAATGCGTAAATTTCGCCAACAGAAAGTAAAACTAGGAAAATTTCAGAATAAAATTGCTACGGGTTAGGATAAGACCAGAATTGTTTCTTGGATCTTTGTACGTTTTGTTAGTGATAGATAGCGCTTACTTGACATTACTAGCCGTTTGAAATAGGTGCACGAGTGTTGCCCGTGATAGTTATTTAAAATAAATTGACTTCCAATTTCCGGTTCGAGTTCCAGATTGTAATCAATAAATTACATGCACGTCTTGGAAATTGGTGCTATCTGAAGCTGTATACACAGTCAGATAGTTGTCTCGTGACATTTGTTTTGAACAAGAATCATTCCATATCATGCATTAGCTGCTGCTGCTTTATTTTATTAGACTGGTGGATTGACATTAGCGTAGGCGATGAATAGAGAAAATTTGTGAATCCACGTTTAGGACGTTGAATGTCTGTGGGCAGTATTATTATATGAATGTGCCGTGGGTATGCGGTAGACCTGTAGTAGCCTAGGGTAACTGCATTTAATATCGCTAGGATACTTAGTTTGGTATAATATCTTAGCTCTCGTAGCATTTTCATCACACGCACCATAAACAAGTACCATATTGTACTTTTCTCTGTTACTGAATATCTTACTTTTACATTTATTGAGCTACTAAACTCAGCTACATCTCATATTGATGATGTCTAGCATTTAACAAAGAACGTGTTTACAAACATGACTTGGCGTCGTAAACGAAGTCGTGTTCGCACGTTAAGTGAGCATTATGAAATATTTCCTAGTAGAAGATTATTAATTTGAGAATATCTCAGTAATTATTCATTTTAAGCCCTCTTTGGTATAATACTTTTTTACGCAGAATTAGGCGCTTTATCCGAATTCGGGACAATATATTGGGCATTCTATTTAAAAAACTGAAGGTGACCCTCATATAAGTATAGTAACAAAAAACAGATTACAGCACTGTATGTCCCCCTGGAAACCGTGCAAGATTTGTTTGAACATTTTTTTGTACAACAAATAACTTACGAGTTATTTGAAGTCATCACGTTACGAGACACACCCTGTATATAATGCTACAACCTTTGTCTCTGATAGAGTCAAGAGCGTGGAGTCTGATGTACGTTATCGTAAGATAACTGACTTTCTTTCACAAAGACTTCTGCGAACCAAAGTGTAATGTATACAAATGCTGTTGATTAGTTCTTTCTTCCACAGCGAAAAGAATTCATTCGGTTGGGTATAGTTATGTCGTCGAGGTAACTCCGAATTAGGTTTTACTACGCTTTTATTTATAAAAATGTTTACAATTACGATGATTATACAATTAGCGTTGTGGCGTTGCTGATGTTCCAACTTTTGACTGTCTCATCCCCTGTTTGGGATGAGTATTTAAAGAGGTTCCTGTTAGAGGGGTGGGCGCTAAGGTTAAGAAATTTATAAAATGGTTATTTGCGAAGTAGGAATATCGTGAAAAGTCATCTTGGCGACATTTGAAATTTGAGTGAAATTTTTCCCAGCGAACGGTTGAATTCTTAAGGAAATCCGTTCTCGCCGAGTCGGTATGTAATACATAGGAAAACCATTTGAATATTGAAGGGTTGGTTAGCCGCTACCGCGACAGTCAGAACTTCAGCGAGTGCGTGTATCAGACTTTAGATGTTTTTAATTAAACGAATTATTAGAGAGAAATAAGTGGAAACAGTTCGATCCAGGATATTTATCATGTTAATCGTGACTTTCAGGCCTCGTTGAATTTAATTTCGGGAAAAAGTTTTACACACAAAATGCCATCGTTTCCAGACAAACACGGAAAAACCTTAACTTCGCAATCAGCAAATCAATAGCGACTTTTCACAAAAATTAGATATATTGTTGAAGTAACCAATTAGGATTTCGATGCTATTGGTCTTTTATCTGCAGTGGAGCTTACAATTAGGTGGATTTATGTGTGGTGGTAATTAATTATATAAACGATTGAATATTATTTTCACGTACCATATGTGCGCCTTTATTATTTTTACTAGTATTTACATTAACTGTGTGGGAGCGCGGCTGTGTTTCTTGCGGTTTGGTGTGAGGTTTAAACTCCATTTTGAATTATATCTTTGGTCTCTTAATAGACGATACAACTCAGAACACCACATTGCCTGTTATTTCATAATCTTAATATTGCCTGTGCTTTTTTAAATGATGTGCAAGTTTAAATAATTTAACCGAGTCATTATAAATAAAATGCTACAATATTCAAAGGAAACCAATCGTCTATTCGTTTTATTTTAGCACACGGAGAAAACTTAAATGGACGTAAGTCGCGATTTATACGCATCGAAGTTACAACAATAGATATCTTCCCTGCGTTCATTGATACTTGTGGAACTTTCAAATGAAAGCAGTGATTTTGGATGTACTGTCGCAAAATAACCTCGGACAATTGTTTACAATAAATATTAAATTGGAATAGATTCTATGAACAGTACTTTATTAAAAATTCAGTTACGTTTCCGCCATTCAAATAGTGTGAAATATTTTGTTTATGTGCTACTGGATAAACGTAAAAAAAGACGAGAGTTATAGGATATTGTTCATACGTACCAACAATCGTATGATACTTTGGATTTGTTCGATACAAATTCTTCATCCGTTTGTCAGGAATTCACTTGAAGGATTATTTCACACATATATCATTATCCGAAGAGAGGTGAGGCTGAAAACAACAACTATCAATAAATAATTGAATTATATTTACGATGGTTTAGTACAAATTTTGTCACTTATAGAATAAATAATTATTGCTTTTTGATTCTTATTTCGATGATTTTCATGACACGTCAATTTTTATCATGAATTAATTTTGGCTTTTATTACACATTAAGGCACAATAAACATTGTAAATAATATTCAATATGAGTTTATAAACGATTATTGACGAATAGACAATTCATCATCCGATGAAAACGAGAAGGAAAAGGTCATAAACTTAAATTTAACTTCATTTTTCACAACTTTCCCACCATTTCTGTAAGAAATAACTTAGATCTTTTATTTCTTAGAATGTGTAAAATGATCTGAAGAAATTTTTCGTTCCGGACGAATACTAAAATTTTTCTATTTTTAACACCCACCTTACTAATGCACTATATGTAGCAATATCAATATAATTTGGAAACAATGTCAATACGCAACGTCTAATAAACGTCGGCAAGTATATTCCCGATACAATATATAGAACACATCGACACCACTTTTTGTTGAATTGTAATATGTAGTTGATAACGTCTGGTGTATACCTACTTATTATCTGAATGATTTATTTTGTGTTCGTGGTGCAAATTAGGCAATAACACGACGCACTTCTTGGCAAATATGAAACTGGTGTAAAATTATGCTTGAACAAAAATTGTGACGAATACTGAATTTATATGACACAGTTTTGACAAAATAATTTATTTTTACGAACTGTGCTTCTAAAGAAAATATTTTCTTTCGATAAATCTTCGACTAACATAAGGTTTGTAAAAAGGTTATCGGTTATTAGTTTCCAAGCGATTGATTCCAGAAATTGCTCAGTTGCTACAACACACGTTGACCTTCATTCTTTTCAGCAACATTACCAATTTTTCGCAGATAAACATTAGGCCTGTAACAGTAGTAGAATTCAGCATTGCAATGAGTCCATATTTTTATACCATATTTTCCCGGTTTTACCGGCATACAGACTCCTCCCAATTATTGTTCCGAACTCGGATCCGCGCCAGGACAATAATCTCATAGGCAGAAATACTTCAGACCCTCGGAAATTCGCTAAGCCTTGGCAACAAAAGCGGAGGAACAATAAAGTATTCGCTTGATATCCCCCCCCCCCCTACCAGTGGTGGGGATAACATCTGGACAATAATCGTGTAGAACAGGGGTCGGCAAACTACGACCCGCGGGCCAAGTCCGGCTCGCCGCCTCTTTTTGTACGGCCCGCGAGCTAAGAATAGATTTTATAATTTCAAATTTTAACAAATTTCAAAGTACGCCCTATAACGGGTGCTTAGCTATAGCGCTCTTAGTGGCTAAAATATTTACTATTTGGACCTTTACAAAAAAAGTTTGCCGACCCCTGGTGTAGAATATGCCAGACAATAATCAAGAGGAGTCTGTACCAATGGTCTGTTTTTCGAAAGATGATGCCTGGGAGGTAGGCCCAAGTTTTCGCAGTGTTGCCGCGATTGCGAGGCACCTACGGCACTTGTATCTCTCTCACTCTTCGCGTCTTGGCCAATGACGTGCGACCATCGACGTGAGTCCTCGCCTACGGTCGTCTGTCTCCATTGCACGTATTGCAAACCTCTCGAGAAGGACCTACCTACAATCTCAAGGAGTGGGGACTGTGTTCGGCACGCGCCCGTCAATCATCCATTGTCTGGAAATGGCGGAGAATGTTGACGAGACGCTGAACGTTTTCACACGTCAAGAGTTAAAATACATGAATAAGAAAAAGTTTATTTCTTTTGAAAGATTGTATTGTACCCAAATATTGAGCAACATATTAAAAGGGGGTTAAATTAATACGTAGGTTATTAAACGCTACACGTGGAAATCGCAGGGTAAAGAAGGAAGTTGGTTTACCGAACGTCTGAGCGAGACGCTCTCGTGCCGAACTGCCGGAGGATGGAAAGAGACACACAGTGGCATTGAGACCGTCACAACGTCGCACGAAATACGTAGCTCGCGTTGGATCCCGACTAGGCCACCTCCCAGGCATCATCTTTCGAAACACAGACCATAGAAACTCTGAATGGGCAGCGCCCTAACAACGCACTAGTCTGGTTCCTTGACTAGATGCTGTATAACAGTTTTTACAAAATTTTGCAAGCATATTGCTTATTTCACGAAGTGCCCACTAACCCATCACTGCGTTTCCTTCCCTTGATGTGAAATCCTCGAATCTTATAAATTTATGAATATTTGTCAATCCAGCGAGGGACATGGCAGTTGCGTAAATCTACCTTAATAATTCTGGTTTTTGTCTTCATACATCGGTTTCTCTTTTTCGTGATTTTCTCGAGAAATGTTGACAAGTCGACGGCCCTGCTTTTTACGGGATCCTTCGTAGGTAACCTTCTATTAAATGAAAAATCTCCTTATTGAAAAAAGGCTCTCTGCCTCAATAGCAATGAGGATCCGTATATTTTCCTTCTGACCACATAAGATACCGCCTGTTGCTTGCCCCGAAAACCCTGATATACATTGGATCGTTCAGCGAACTATAAGAGGTAGATGACTCCGTGTTCCGATAGGGCAGGTCTGTCCAAACGGTACCCCGAAGCTTGGGGGCGACACAGTTTGCCACGAGACAAGCCTCGAGACAGCCATGATAGACGCGGTGATATGAGTAGAGGAAGTCGCATGCCCTAGCCATATCACGTTTCTTTTCTCTTTCTTCACACAATTCTGAAAAAATGCTGCCACGAGAGTAAATTTTTGAACATGCCTACTGTAGGGGCTCCCTAACTCTTCAAGGTGTTCCCCGGTTATTACATTATTTCAGATGCCCTTTCAATATGTCAAAGGGAGGCTCATTTACGGACACAAAGGCTATCTGCCACACAGTCAAGTAAAGCATGCTGTAAAGAACCCTCAGAGTTAAAAGGTAAACTCTTCTATCACGAGCGAGGTTTAAGTGCAGTTCACCGTACGACTGACTACTCTGCGTGTACTCATTTTGAGTCTTTTGTCTTTATATTTTAAGTCCTCACGGACATTTCCTTTCTTGTACGTTTAACGAATATTCGTTTTGTTGCTTTTCTTAATATATGTATGTATATTTTATTGTTAAAAAAAGAATTGATCAAAGCAGTTGTCCGGGAAGTAAAAAGTCCAGATTCACCCTCCGATGCGATACCCACTCTCTCGGGTTCTCTTTCTCCTACAAATTGAATAATTTCTAAGGAATATTTCTGAATTACTCAAATTCTAATTATTGCAAACCATGCACATATTTTGTGTACAAAATTTATCTGATATAATTGCACAGCTCGGTCAGAGATACTACTCTGCGACCATATAATTTATTTCTGGGTTTCTGACGGAAACAGTGAACGATAATGACAAGTATGTGAGGAGGACTAAAAGCAAACACGAGCACTTATGTGATTGGCAATACGGCAATCACCGTTTCGGGCGACAGAGATGGTGGTGCCGTCATATAGTGTTCACGTTAGTATTAGCCAAAGTTTTATAGTAAATGGTAAGGACATGAACAAAATAGAAGAAAGAAATGGTTCACTTTTCTTTATAAGCAACCATCGTGTTGTATACAGGGTGTAACAAAAATGTTGGAACACCCGGAAATGCAAGACTCGTGAGGTGATTTGAAACAAGTTTTTCCGTAGCAAAAATGTTATCCGAGGCTTTGTTAACGAGATATTAACGAAAAACCACGAGTAATCAGAGCGCTAATCTGCCACCAGAGTTTCCGCAGTAGCGTTGACTACCAATCGTAGCGCGTAACCAACGTTACCGCGGGAAATCGGCTGACAGACTCGCGCTCTGATTGGTCGGGGTTTTTCGTTAATATCTCGTTAACAAAGTCTCAAATAACATTTTTGCTGAGGAAAAAGTTGTTTCAAATCACCTCACGAATCTCCCATTTCCGGGTCCTCCAACATTTTTGTTACACCTTGTATAAGAACCATCGGGGTTACATCTATTTGTAAAATGGGTAACAGTTTTCAAATAACGAACGCAACTTTTAATTATTTAAATGGAAAGATACTTTTTTATATTATATGAAAAGAACTGAAGACGAATTTAACCATTTGGGTCGCAGGTATTTCCAAGGTCACATACGATCACGAATGAAAGAAGTAAATTAAACACTTCGTAGCTATACTGAATATATTCTTCTAAAAATTGCACTAGTAAAAAATAAATACATGTAAATACAATGCTACAAGGTGTACAAGCAATTTCTGCGCTTACAAGGTCCCATATTACTGAATTCAAATTTACCTTTAGTCTAATACATGTTTCGTGTCATATAAAAAGAATATAAATTTTCGTAAAAACTTTAAAGTTTACCTTCATTATTCGAAAACTGTTATCAATTTTAAAAGTAGATATAGCTCATAGTGTTGTTTATCAAAAATATATGTACCATTTAGGGGAAAACGTTGTCTAATAATAACATAAATACCCTAGATAGGAGATGACAAAACGCAGTTTATGGGGGGAATACTGATCATGTTTGAACTCATTTTCGTTAAAAAAATATCACGAATGCATTGATCATATGTCATGGAGATATAATGAAAAGTAGAAAGATTTGTTATTTCCATTAGTAGATTATTCATTCGGAGCAATTATGTTGTAGCATACAGTTGACAATAGTTTGCATTCCGTTCATCTATCTCTCTCACTCTCGGTCATCTCGGTTACTCCTCTCTGGTTACACTCATTTGCCCTTCCATCATAATCAACGATTCTCCAGCATCGTGAACTCCAAGGGGGAAATAACTGTATTATCTTCTAATTAAAATGTAACGTGCTTTCCATTCAAATTTGGTGATTAATATGAGCAACAAAAATGACGTTCTGTGTATTTTTTTTCAGAGCTGCCAAGGATCTAGAAGAACGTCGTAGCCACTATGAACCTTCGCTGGGACCTGGTATACCAGATGACGTTGATCATTCTTTCAATCTCGAGGAAAATGATTTCGTACCACACTTCCAGAGAGTTTCCATATCCGGAGAAGATACTTCCGGGGTAGGTCAATTATTTAAGATATGTCAGTATCTAGGTTTAAATTCAGAGAGTATATAGAGTGACACGAAAGTAACATAATTCGAAACTGCGACTTTTGAGAAAAAAATTGTTCTGTACGATAGAGGAATTTTATGGTACACAGTAATATAAACGGTGGAATGCGGTGGCAGCCATATTTGTGCGCAGTAAATTTTTGATAAATGTTCGCAAACAGCTCGAGGTTAATTACTCTTGCGTCATCCTTACTCCTAGGCGGATCTTCCTTGTAATCAGTCAAACGAGTAACGTAACACGTCAGCGGCTTCCCTTTCAGGAACCGATGGTTAAAAGATGTCGACTAAAAAAAAGATTAATAGCCTGCGTATCATACTGACAGTACTAATATTGCAATGAGACTTTTTTGATTCTTCGTTAATGAAAATTTCATTTAAATATTGGTAAGATTTTTCTAATTAAAATGAGACCACAGACGACATGTAATAAATCTTGCTAAACGCTCGAACCTCGGACGTTTAACACAAACTGATTCATTGTTGCATTAGTATTGTTAAAGCGATATACAGGCTTCTAATCTTTGTCTGCTGTCTCGACTGTCGTTGCCGACAAAAAACAAAGGCGAACTGCCGAAGCTCGGTCCAACACTTTTGTGGGACAGAAATCGTGTCAATCTTTTATAAATAATTTTATGCGGTCCCAAGTTTCGAGCATTTAGCAAGATTTTATTGTATCTTCAAACAGATTACAAGCAACAGCCAAACGGGATACAACGAGCATGTGCATATACATTGAACTCTTGATATATGACCGCTCGATGTACGGCCCGCGTGAGGCGTTCAATATCGCTCTCCCAGCACGTTACCAGCACTGTTCCCATCAGCACGATTTAGCTCTTGATATATGACTGCTCGATAAATGGCCGCGCGAGACACTTGCCCTCCACATGTATTTTCACGCACCCAAATATCGCTCTCCCAGCATGTTATGTGCGCTGTTCCCACCAGCACAATTCAGCTCTTGCATAGGCGCTGCGGCTGGGGCTACGAAGGTAGATCTTAGTTTCGAGGGGGCTCTCGATACATGGCCGTTTCCGAAAATTTTCCTCTCCTACAACCTCGGTCGGGGGTATATATCAAAAGTCCGCTGTATATCACGTCTTATTATTTCTATTAATGTTTACGTGTGTATCTATACTATGTCGATTTATTAAAAGTACATCATATGTAGGTCCGCGATATTAAGTTATCAATGAGTAGTGGTGAATTGCGAGTAAATCATAAGTTTGTTGCAGTAACATTAATGTTTATACAATAATATTCGAATTAGTGCAGCGAAAACTTTTGGTATTACTAATAAGTAGACTAAACGGACGTTTCTGTGAATCGCTATAAGGTTCTTTAAATGAGAAGTAAGCAAGGTGTAGCTGGGTCGAAACAGATGATGTGCAAACTGAAATAGGAAGTATAATACACGAATATTCGGTCCATGAATAGCATTTCCCCTGTATTTGTAAGCTTTTCTCTTTCTGTTTGTGTAAGTTTAATGTTTTTGTGTAATTCTCATGCTCATCGATACCTACTACTTAAATGAAAAAGTTAAATGGAAAGAACTCTCAGCTTTATTTTCCAATTTTTAAACAGTAGAAATGTCATAACATAGCCGAGTTATTCGCGAATTGTAATACCTCTTCTACTAGGACACCGATTGCTGATCAGCATCGCCTACAAGGACTGGAACGTCCAAAATAAAAAATGATTTCTAATTTACAAATAAGCATGTATTATTTACAATGTAGAGTAGGATTTTTCAAAAATGTAAATAACTATAGAAATGACAGCAGTTTGTAGAGAAAAACTTCTTTTCACGTCAAAAATTAACTTTAAACATATCTAATAAATTAAACAATTGGGATATTTAAAAAAGCCGATACCACTTTGAAAAATACTTTACGGAGAATATTCCCACTAAATTTGAAATTGATTTTGTGGTGGTGGTCAAATAAAAAGACAGTCTCGAAGAAAATGTAACAGAAGTTTTACGATAAGATTCTTCTCTGAAGACTGTTCTACAAGAAAGTGTACGCTAGGACTTTTAAACGGCTAATCGCAGCGCCATTTATTTCGAGGTGTTTAATAGCTTGAATTATGCTCTCTTGTTTAATGTCTGCTTTGTCATTACGTTAATCGATAGTTTCGTGCAAATGGACCAAATATCTCAAGCGTTATGAAGCAGTGTTTCTCGTTGATCATGCGAATGGACCAAAATTACCCTTCAGGCAAGCTGCAAAGGCACTTGGCAGTCTACGTCATTCGTCCAGAAGTGGGTGCAGGGAATTAACCCACACAATGTTATCAAACGAGAATGACATTTTTCCATGATACTCTAACATCACGCCAAGCTCAGGTTCAGCTTCGTAACGGACACCACCAGACGCCGTTTGCATTAATTGCAAATTAATTATCGTTCCACTTCTATCCGAAAAGCATAACGCAAAACGACTGGCGTGGGCACAAGAAAATTTCACCAAGGATTTCAGTAATGTAATCTTCTTGGACGAGGCTTCCTTCTGGGCATGGGTAGTCTTGAGAAAGACCTGATCATTTCCAAGTTTATGTTTGGGGTTGTTCCTGCAAGCGTGGTTTTGGCGTTCTTTTTCTCTTTACCGGCAATCCGAATACTGAAAAGACATGCCAAATCTATCAGAAGTATTTCTTGAAGTCTGCTGGGAAATAGTTTAGTCAAGACAGGAACTTCAGGGAGACACCGACCCAAAGCATCATAGCTGTCTTTGCACTGAGTCGAAAACGGAAAATGGCATCACTACGATGGATTGTCGGCATCATTTCCAGATGCGAATCCCTTTCGAAAATGTTCGGTCCTACATGAAGTTTAAGATCAGGGGAAGGCCCGTCTACACGGTCAAGCAGCTATCGACCAGAATTCGACAGCTGTGGTACTTTCTACTTTGCCTATACGCAGAAAAACTGGTCGAAAATCTGTGAAGAATGTGGCAGACAATTATCGACAATGGAGGCGAGTGGATTCACTACAAGGTAGTCGTGCAATACCTTTTCAAGTCTACTTTAAAGTACAACAGTTCTTTTTTTTTCTAAGTTGTGTATTATAAAAATACTGCTATACACTTTCTTGTGGAACAGACTGTAAAATCACAGGAAAATTTAATTTGATTATGTCGGAAACAGTCGTAAATCCCCCGAAAGCATATTCTGCTGTTATTATGGAAGAACTTCCTTTATTACGGAGAAACTGAAAGTTTATCTAGTGATAATGATCCAGAATTACGAGATTCTGAAGACAATGTATTTAGTACAGTAGAATCTGAAATGTGCATAGTTTATTTAAATCCCAAGAAGAAATTTATTTCCTTATGCATGTATATAATTAGTTGTACAAGTTGAATATAATCATTACATACTAAATTATATTTAAAATTCTGTATATAATTCATACTTCGAAGTTTTAGTCATGGGTCAAAATGACCCTGCATCCGCCGCCGTGTTAATCTCAGAGCATCCGTCCTCCGAGGATTAATTTCGCTATAGCAGTTATCCTTAATCTACCATGAAACATGAAAAAGAGACTTCGTCGTAGAAGAAAACTTTTATGGATTGAGATTAGAGTATCGAGTTCGTCTTTCAATTATTTTAAACTATTACGTGTAGAGCACGTTTGCACAACCTATGTTACATATGTAGTAAACCAGATCTTGCCTTTTTGTAGTTTCTACGATAAGAAACCATATGACTGTTGCTTTATGTAGGAAACCTTATTTAACAGCTACCACACTCTTCCTTTACGACCTCCAAGTTCCATCATTCTATCAGAAACTCTTTAATCCCTAAGGCATCACGGCTTTCTGTTTGTTGACGACCTTTCCTTTTGTTTCATTTGATTTTAATAGATTTTTAAAATACTTCAGTTTGTATATAAAACATTATCACAAAAATAGTTAATTATAAACATTTTCAACATTTTTGTTCTACTTGTGCTTCTGCACCACCCTCTGAAAGTATGAAGGTCATCCCATACTTAATGATATATCTTTTCAACTTTTGTACCAATTCTTCAATAGTTACCGACAAATTCTGTTCAATAATAACCCGGAAAGTGTTTTCACGTAGTTCTACAGGCCTCTCGACACGAGAGTCATCCTTAAGGTTAGCTCGAAAATTATTGAACCATCTTTAGTACTGATTTTGTTGTTCAGAATGTTGACCTTGACAACATGTGGCAAGGTCAAGGCTATCGAAGCTGGGTCTTCCTTTGTAAATATTTACCGTTTCATTAATATACAAGCAGTAGCCAGGATAGACGAGATTTATTTCATCATCAATGTCTGTACTTCCATACTCAATACTTGTATTAGAAATTGTAATACCGGTAAACCGGCCTGCCGGTTTATCACGAAAAGTACACCGAAGAATAGTTGGCGCCGAATATTAGTGTTAAAATAGTAGTGAAAAAATTGCTAATTTGCTCCCTCGGAATCTAAAATTGCTCCCATCGCAATTAGTATATTTAATGAGATATTGCAATAGTCCTGGAATTTCAACCCTCTACAGTCCCGAAAGCTGCTATAAACGAGCGCCTACCGTATGACGTCATACCTAACCTGTATGCAACAACATTATTTCAATTGCTCCTTGTTAATAAGTTGTTATTAAGATATCTGATCATTGATTATTATAAAACAGATCAGTAGCAATTTTTTGGTACCATAATATTTGTGTAAAAAGACCATTTACTATTTATTTTGCAAACAACTTTTTGCTTCTTCATTTGCGAATATCTCATTAAATATAATCGTTGCGATGGGAGCAATTTTAGATTTCTAGGGAGCAAATTGGGAGCAATGTTTTAAGATAAAAATTGTTAAGAAACACTAATATTCGGCGTCAACTATTCTTCGATGAAAAGTATTGCCATTTTTTTTTACCGGTAATTCTATAACTTTAATGTCAATGAATCATTCGACATCTATTAGGTTATTAATGAAAGAAAAACTTAAATTTTTAATATAGACGACAACAGAAGAACCAACCATGAAGAACTAACTCTGATCCAAAAGAAAATTAAAAATCTGAAACAAGTGATTAAAAAAGAATTGACGTATCTTCCAGATGAAAACGTAAGGGGAAAAATATGTACATACAAATGGCATATGATTTCCTTTATGATTACTCGACCAACAAGTGTAGAATCTGAGAGAAACTGCATTATTTTGTACAAAAATTAGGTCACAATTTTAACAAAGTCTAGACAAATTATGTTTTTGCGTCCTTATTGTTAAAAAATAATAAATTGAGTCTTGTAAATTAAGATTCTTTTCATTGTTTTCGTGGTGAAAATGCATATTTAATAAATATTGTCAATGGCACTGTTCAATAAATTTTAATTTTTTTTCGACTTGGTGACCTTCAATAGGCGTCTCTGATAAACCTTTATAACTCGAATACGAATCTGCAAATCATTTTTTTCTAGTACGTACAGTTTTTGAAAAAATTAATTTTAAAACAATGCAAATTTTCAACTTTACAGATGTGTCGTGTTTTTACAGTTATTGACTTTTATGCGAACTTTTGACATGTAATAATTCTCTGGACTTTTCCGAGCAAAACGATATATGTATACCGAGCGATAAGATATACAGGTATTTAAATACTGATCAAAGTTAAAAGGACAGCGATATTTTTCAATTTATTTCAAAAATTAAGGATCTAAGAGAAAATCTAACCATAGCATATATACCATAATCTATTCTTTTTTTCAATAGAAAAATGAAATACTTCAGCAAAACACGCGTCAGTGGCAGTAATATTCAATGACGGCGGTCACCTTGCCAGTGTAGTTTTCTAACATATGTGTTTTGTGTTATATCATTTTATGTTTTATGTTCAGAATAGTTTTATTTGTATATATTTTTTATACTGTCTGTTAATTTTTGTATGTCTGCTTTGAATTGGTTTGTTTTAGATACACTAACAATTTCTATACTTTGTGAGTCCTCTTCATCGTTTATTTCTGTTAAATTAGTTTTGTGAACACATGTATTTGTATTTTGTGTTATTTGCGACTTTGTTTCGCAACAGATTTATCTCATACATGCATTCCATTAAATATTTTCTCAGTCAATGGTAAGATTTATTGGTTTGCACAACATCGATCCAGCTATTTAGGTTTGCAATCTGGACCTTTTTGTCTTTGACATTATGTTTGCACACTTGAAAATTGTAAATAATGCTAGATAGCCGTGTTACTCGGTTTTTGCACTGGAATGACAAGTACTACACATGGATCGTAAGTTGTCAATGTATCAAATTAACAGGACCACCTCTAGTCCCACAAATTGTAATTATTGGCTAAGTCGGTCACGCCCATAAATCTGTTATCGTGTGAACGAAGAATGCGAAAGAAGGACAACGAGACAGAGTGAGGTAGAGCGCTAACGCGAATCGTTCAGTTTGTAGGTACAGTGGACTCTAACTATATTGCCACCAAACATATTGCCACGCGAGGCGCTTCCTCTTCACACGTACTTTCGAGCACACAAATTCGCTCTCCACCGGCGCACCAGCACGATCCAGCTTTTGCGCAGGCGCTGAGGCCGGCCATGACGATAGAACTTAATAGCATGTTGGGAGAGACCCTCCTACAGCCCCGACCATGGCAATATAGTTGGAGTCCACTGTATGTATTTCCAACAATTAATAAGTCGGAAACGAAGCCTTGTACAGAGTTTAGTCATCCTTGATTTTTGCAATGTCTTCGCGAGGCTGTTTTGATGTAAACAAATACAATCATAACATTATTCAGACACTTTTTAATGGATTGATACGCAATAGTGTGAAGGAGATTGTATTTGAAATTATTTCCATTAGGACTTTACTTTAGACATTAGCTTTGTTGTCGGTGAAATAATCGTAAATATACATATACAATAAATCGGAACGTATGATACAACCGAGGAACTAGTCATTCCATGTATAAAAGTCACTTTGAAAAAGTTTTCATATGACAACTTTGCTTTCAAGAAAATTCAGTTCTAACGGTGATATGCTACTATCTGTTCCCCATTGATCTTACGATCCCTTCGCTATTAATTTATACTTTATTGTTGAAAGTAATAATATCATTCCATCAAGCATAAAAACTGCTCTACATTTTCGACTTACTTTTACACAAGAATATCCTACTTCCACTGTTACTCTGTCCTAATACACTTTGCACGCTCCAACGAAAACAAAGAAAATATTTCTGTTTAGGTATTGAAACTTTTATTGCGTTTATTTTGTGAAACAATTCTAAATGAAATAAAAGTTCAATGTTTTTGGTACATGTGAGAAGCTGAAATAATTAGTAACTTGTATTCTAGGTACCTTTGGAAGATCTTCAGCAGGCATCACAGATGCTGGTTCAGGCACTGGCTATACGTGAGAAATACATGAACAATTCCAGGCAGAGTTATCCTTCGATAACATCACGATTCTTGCGCAGTATCGACAAAAGACCAGTAAACAGTGACGATGAGGTTCAGCATGATGACCGTAAAGCCATCGCGGGTATGTAGCATATGCGTATACATTAGATATTAATTTGGAATATCTTTTTCTCTTTTAATATGTTTCACGTCGCACCGAATAGTCGAGATATACAGGAATCAAACTTATTCGGGACACAATACAAACAATTCTTTATTCATCGACTTTGTATTTTTTCTTACCTGGATTTCAACAGTGTCGAACCACGAAAAAATGCGAAATTTCGAATTCTTGAAATTCGAAACTTTCTTGGGTTTCCATAGTGATGGCTCTTCAAGTCGAGCTATTCGAGCTTGTTCGAACCAACGGTCATTCCAGCTCGACTCGAACGTTCGAACGAACTCGGATGACGGCTTCATGAGCTCAGCGGGGACTAGAGCCTCTGCCCAGCCTCGATTAAAATCGGTTAACGTTGCTACGAGATGCAAACGATTAAAAATGTTGAAAATCACAGTTTTTCCCGTCTTTCGACCTACAACTGTAATAAATCTAGCAATTTTTACATCTTTTAATGCCTGTCGCTCGTTTCTGTATAAACCGATTTCAATGAAAGTTTCAGTATGTATATAACTAATATAAATCTTCTATATGTATTTATTAAATTTTCATTATAGCCTCAGATTAAAAAGTTGTAAAACACGACCTTTACTATTTTCTTCGCGATTCCGACCAATTGCAGCCTTCTCAATTTTTGTTACACATCATTTAGTAAATTAATGTCCCTAACTCCACAAGAGAACTCAAGTCATTTGAACCAAATTTAAAGAAGTTGCTCCGTTTTAAAGGGTGTCCGATTACTTTTGTCCAGTACTGTATACAGGGTGTTCGACTACTAGTGGGAAAAAATTTAAGGGGTGATTCTCTAAGGCAAAATGAGACGAAAATCAAGAATAACGAATTTGCGACAAATGGTTTGTTTGTTAATTATAAGCGTTTAAAAATTAACCCAAATGATGGCAATCCGCGCGCACGTCAGTGGATCACGACTCGTAAGGGGCCTACAGTCACTTTAAACACTCAACGACGTGCATGAAAAGTCGGTAGAACAACTGTCTACTTGTGCCCGTGGTATTTGAGTCGAATTCACTTGTATCGCATTAACTCTGATTACTCGATAAAATTCGCAATAAATGTATACAGGGTGTTTCGTTTAACTGGAAACGGTGGAATATCTCACGAAGGATTAAAGTTATTAAAAAAATGTTCGTACAAAAGTTGTTTGGTTCAAAGGGGTACATTACGTGGTATAAATAATTTTTTTTTAAGTGTAGTAGTGGGGGAGATATCAAAGTCAAGTTAATTTTTTTAACTACTACACTTACAAAAAAATTATTTATACCACGTAATGTCCCCCTTTGTACCAAACAACTTTTTTTTCCCTCACCTTTTGTCCAATCACCTCTTTATTGTCCCATTTCAGGGACCTGCAACATTTTTGTTACATCCTGTATATACGTCTATTACGTTATGAAAATCAATAATTTGAATAGATATGCCCAGTCGTATTAAGTGTCGTGTTACGTATCGAACGCGTTACCACATCGCATCCTAATCTTACATAAATGTACCACTCCATAAACGGTGCGGGTGGCAAACACACGATAATAACTCAAAATATCGGAAATTATCGTACAAAAATGCAATGGGCCTTTTTCCGTGGAACCTTCAGTTTATTTTTAAAAAAATTACCGCTTGCTTCCGTTTGCAACATAACTTTTCGTTAGAAAAGAAAACATATATAGATCTTGTATTCTCCTCTATAGCAAATGGAAAAAGTGAAACAAAGCATGTCTTTATACTTGATTATTAGATCATCCTGTACACGCACCAGCATCTCGAGGAGATCCATGGGAATGCGTATTTCCACCCACGAAAAATTACAAAATTTCACCTGTTAATGGTGTTTTCAATTTGTATGCCAACGAAGAAGATTTTGTTAATGGAAAACCGATTCCATATTCGTACCCCGACCTGGCAATTTTCGTGAGGGACATGAATATTCTCTGTGCAATGATTGCCGATGGTCCCTTAAAATCGTTTTGCTACAGAAGACTGAGCTACCTTTCGTCGAAATTCCAATTGCACGTATTATTGAACGAGCTTAGAGAACTTGCGAATCAAAAGGCGGTCCCGCACAGAGATTTTTATAACATCAGAAAGGTCAGTAAAGCAAAAGCATACACTTATAGAATAGAAATTAGGTACATACAGGGTGTCCCAAAATAGCTTCGACTCCCGGAAATGAGGGGTTTCTGGGTCAATTTGAAACAACTTTTTCCTTAGCAACAATGTTGTACGATACTTTGTTAATGAGATATTAACGAAAAACTTCGCCCAATCAGAGCGCTAGTCTGCCAGCCGAGCATCCGTGGTAACGTTGACTACCAATCGCAGCACGTAGCCATCGCTACCGCGAATACTCGGCTGGCAGACTTGCGCTCTGATTGGTCGGGTTTTTTCGTTAATATCTCGTTAAGAAAGCCTCGGATAACCTTTTTGCTAAGGAAAAACTTGTTTCAAATCACCTCACGAGTCTCCCATTTCCGGGTCGTCCAACAGTTTGGTTACATCCTGTATAAGTCCTACTGTCATTAAGTCCCTGCTATAAATGATGTGTTACTATTATTATTATTATTATAGGTTGATACACACATTCACGCAGCCTCCTGTATGAATCAAAAGCACCTTCTTAGGTTCATTAAAAAGACCTTAAAAAATCACGCGAACGAAATTGTCACATGCTCGAAAAATGGAGAGACAATGACTCTGCGAGAGGTGTTTCAGTCCATGAATTTGACTACCTACGATCTCAGCGTCGATATGTTGGACGTACATGCAGTGAGTGCTCATCGATATTTTATATCCAAGCAAGTCTAGGAACATATAATTTGGATGCAACTTTCCTTTTAGGACAGAAACACATTCCATAGATTTGATAAATTCAATGCCAAGTACAATCCAATCGGAGAAAGCCGACTTCGCGAAGTGTTCTTGAAAACGGACAATTATTTGAATGGCAAATTCTTTGCGAGCATAATTAAAGAAGTAGCCAGTGATCTTGAGGAATCGAAGTATCAGAACGCAGAACTTCGTCTCTCAATCTATGGTAAAGGTCCAGAAGAATGGGACAAATTAGCAAAATGGGCTATTCAGAGTGACGTATATTCTGATAATGTTCGCTGGCTCATTCAGATTCCTCGACTTTAGTAAGTTTTTATTATATGCTATACAGTGTACCTCATTAAATCTTGATATCTAACACACTCAGTCTTGTGTTTTAATAAACTAAAGTAAGAATAGCTTTAAAAGTTTATTTCTAATCATTTGACAATCGCTTCAAAATATACGTCCTTTCAAAACTTATACTTAAGGTACTCGTTAAGGTGGTTTTATATGGACCCGAAAAATTATTTGTGAAATTTCATTGTGACACCGTTTGAGTATGTTCTATGTCTCAAAAAACTATTACAGTACTTTTTTAGTATATTTAAAATAAATATTAGGGGTTCCTACTACTTATAGAAAATTGTAATTTTTACTGAAAAAACCGTATTACGAGTACTTATGATATGTATATATGGGTGGTTCTTGAAATCGAAGTATTAAAATTATATAGGGGCATCTATGTAGTTATTTAGTTCTCCCATCTGAAGGATGAGTGTATGTATTTTTGTTTGCAAATTTACTAGCGTTTAGAAGTGGCTACCGGTTACCAAAGTTTTTATATTGTAAATTATATTAGGATGGTCGTAATTACTGGACAATGTTTAACGAATAATACATATTTAGATCATTAATGTTGAGTGAAAATGTTATTTTATCTATAATTAAAATATACTAATTACAATTTGTTGTTTCTCTCCAGTGATATTTTCAAATTGAACAAATTGATGACAAACTTCCAGGAGATTTTAAATAATATCTTCCTGCCACTCTTTGAAGTAACGAATGATCCAAATTCCCACCCCGAATTACACAAATTCCTTCAATATGTAAGTAGTCTTTGATATAAATTATGGAAAAATTGTGTATAGACCGTAGATATCTATGCAAATTCGCATTTTTATATAATATCATTCACGCCAAATCGATCATTGCGTTAGCATAAATGACAACTGAAAGAGCTATCATATCTGCGGATTCTGTTTGATAGTAATCGAACGCTTACAATACCAGTTTAGTAAAATATTGTGGTCGGTTGGAAAGTTCTGACTGTTTGAAAAAATGAAATTGCAGTTCATAACTGTCAATTTTTATATTATTTTATAAGCAAATGTTTTATGCAAGTATTTTATTGTACAGCTTCTCATCTTTCGACTTTTATTTATTACAGCGATTACAGAGGGTGTTAATAAAAATGTGTGACATTTTCTCAGGATGGTTTCTACATTTCAAACTGAAACAAAAAACAAGAATAATGAAAACACGTTCAAGTCTTTGTTTTGAGTTATTGATTGTTAAAAAATACGAGTAATATACGGGCGAAAAAATTCTGGCGTGATGGCTTATATGTAAACGAAGCGCTGCTCAGCTGACATACAAGCTCGGTCGGTAACCGTCAGTCTTGGTAGCACACCGAAAGACTGGCTGACGTGGTGACATACGAACGCTTGAGGAAGTGTGTTTCCGTTTTGTAGTTGAGTGTTCTTTGTTGATAGACGTAATGCTTTGCTGTGCGATTTCGTGCTTCTGTTTAGTCTGATGTGCTTCTGTGTGTCTACGTAACTTTGCCTTTGTGGTTCTGTGAATGTATAACTGCATATCGTGACCTTAAACGTAAAACTCGTAACTCCATTTAACGGAACTTTACAGGAGAGCAATAAAATAGTTCAGAATTAATTGAACTTATTAAATTATAGAAACTAAATAAGTTTTTTGAACTTCATTTAATTCACAGGAGTTGTAGAATTACTAAGGAAAATGTATTCATTTTGAGTGCTCTGAGTGACGCTAAAATGTAAAATTAGCCCAAATGTGAAGTTACGAGACTTACTTATTAAGGTCTTAATAATTAAGACAATCTACTTATCGATTGTAGCGAGTAGGTAGGTTTAATGTCGTCTAACGATTCCTACTGGAGGTTCCAAAAAGTTAAAAAAAAAATTATTACAGTACTATAAGGCGTCGTATGTCGCCACTTCAGGTAAGAGATATGTGGGTTTTTCTACAATGTACTACGACCCTGACAGTTACCGACAGAGTCCATATCTCAGCTGAACGGCGCTTGATTTTAATAGTAAAACCCGTCGTGACAGATATATTTCGCCCGTATTTTATCGGTATTTTCAATACTTAATAACTTGAAAACGCAGTCTCGAACGAAATTTCCTGATTCTTGATTTAGTTTGGCATGCAGACTACACCCTGTGGAAATGTCCCACAATATTATTAACATCCTATATGTGTAAAATTGTTATGCTGGAGTTTAAAACACTCTAAGAACTGGCATAATTAATTTTTTGGCTCTGTTTTGAAAAAAATTGTTAAAAACTATATATTTGTTAAACAAATTTCACACAAAGAAAATCGTCTCTTAAAGACTGCCTCTCTACTTACCTATAAGAGGATTACCTCAGATTACAACTTCATCAAAATTCTTAGTATTGTCTAAAAACAAATTGATTTGGAGTGGAATAATTCTACAATGTTTTACCAAACCCAAAATTAGAGCAAGTCGCGTTAATTCATCAATTAACGTGTTCATGATAACATTTGTACGTAATAATTACATAAAATTCGATTACTTACACGAATTTAATTTTCTTATTACCATAGGTTATTGGATTTGATTCGGTTGACGATGAAAGTAAACCTGAAAATCCGTTATTTGATAAGGATGTTTGCCCACCTGCTGAATGGGATGATATTGAAAATCCTCCATATGGATATTATCAATACTACACTTATGCCAACATGACTGTTTTAAATCATTTTAGAACGTGAGTTCAAAAGCTCTTCTATTTTTGTAAATAATGCATAATTTGTATATGACACAATATTTTACAGAGAACAAGGTTTGAACACCTTTGTTCTTAGACCTCATTGTGGTGAAGCTGGTCCAATTCAGCATCTTGTGTGTGGTTATATGATGGCAGAAAACATTTCTCATGGTCTTCTACTTCGAAAAGTTCCAGTACTGCAGTATTTATACTACTTGGCACAAATTGGAATTGCTATGTCACCTCTCAGTAATAATTCTCTCTTTTTGAACTATCATCGCAACCCACTTCCAGAATACTTAGCTAGAGGTTTGTGCGTAAGCTTGTCTACCGATGATCCACTTCAATTCCACTTTACCAAGGTTAGTGTAATAGAATTTTATTTTGTACATTGTTTGGGAATACAACTTCTTGAAGTTCTCTTATATATTATTCATTATTTTTTGCAGGAACCTTTAATGGAAGAATATAGTATCGCTGCACAAGTATGGAAACTTAGTTCATGCGATATGTGCGAATTAGCACGCAATTCAGTACTTATGAGTGGTTTTCCACACAAGGCATGCATTTTATGTATATGTACATATATACCTTTATATGTAAGATAAATTCATTATTTTCCTGCATTTTACAGAGTAAACAATATTGGCTGGGACCGAACTATACTAAGGAAGGAGTAGCTGGTAATGATATCACCCGAACAAATGTGCCAGATATTCGAGTGGCCTATCGATATGAAACTTTAGTCGACGAATTGTCGAATATTTTTAAAGTCGTTGAGAAACCTGACGCCGTTCCATTTTAATTTAGTAATATTATGGATATTATAGTGTGACTGCAAATGGTATCTATAAAATTCGATAAAATTACCATGAGAACTATTTGCAGTGAGAACTATGTAACGTAATTAATTATGTGATTTATGCTAATAATTTTTTGAACTTTAAATGACTCCTTTGTAGAAGGTGGTTTCTTTTTATCGAATATATAACGATATACAAATGTTTTTTAACGGTAATTGTACAACCATTAAGTGCAATTTAAATAATCTTGTTTAAAAATCATGTGTCAGTTTATAGTCACTAATATTACGTCTACAATGTGTACCTAATGATGGTTTGAAATTTTTCTGTTTTTGCGTTCTAAGGTATTTCAAGCGCAAAAACACGTCTACTATACGGGGTAAATATGAATTAAGTTACATACAAGGAAATGTCTTTCCTTCCGATTGCAGAATTTCGATATGAAGCAGGGATAATCTAATTTGAAAATTTTCATGTACATTGACCAGTATAAGAATAGTTAGGTTTTATGTAGATAGGATTAAAATTTGAACTGTTCTAATCCTCAGTATGCATATTAAATTGAATATTATTACATGAATTATATTGAACTACATCTTGTATTAACTTTATGTTACAAATGCATAGTATATAGCAAAAAAATAATAATTTTGTTATATTGTAGACACACTAAAATTGTTAGCCCAACCTTTTAAAATTTAGTTTTAATTTATTATCTTTTTGTACATTTATACAGTTAGTATGTATAGTATCTGTTTTCAACAAATGTACCTTTGACTTGTGAACGGATAGTTCGTAAATTGTATACGCCATTGTAACATCTACATACTTTTATTACAGTTAATATATAAACACATTTAAGACTATTAAATTCAATATTTTGTATAGATTAATTGATTTTGCACGACAACAAAATTCTAAAACTTATTTAGAATAATTGGAATGCAAATAATAAAGCATTTACTTTCTTAAAACAACTTTTCTCTCAACGAACTTTTAGTGGCAAGTATGCAGGGTGAGCCATATCAAAAGTTACAAGTCGTTGTCTTCGAAAGCATTTTAGATATCGACTTGAAGTGTTCTTTACATTAAATGGAACAGGACAGCTGATCATTTGGTGTGTAACAAATGTTTTTTGGGAAGAAGTTCGGTAATGGGGGCAACCTTATTTTATTTTTTAAATAGAATGGCATACAATTTTTTTTTTTTTTGCTTAGTTAAAAGGTTGTAATGATGGATGGTTTTCTCAAGCGAAACTTTAAGGAGACATAGCAAGATCTCAAAATGGGGAGTTTCGTTTTTTTGGTCAAAAATATCGATTTTTTAGCATTTTGAGGGAAGATGGGTTATTCCATCGGAAAATTGTTGGCGTCGAACATTAGTATTTCTTAACAATTTATATCTTAAAAAATTGCTCCCAATTTGCTCCCTCGGAATCCAAAATTGCTCCCATAGCATCGTTTATACTTAATGAAATATTCGCAAATGAAAAAGCAAAAATTTGTTTGTAAAATAGGTAGTAAATGGTCTTTTTACACAAATATTATGGTACCAAAAAATTGCTTCTGATCTGTTTTATAATAATCAATAATCAGATATCTCAATAACAACTTATTAACAAGGAGCAATTAAATAAATGTTGTTGCATACAGGTTAGGTATTAGGTCATACCAGGTCATACCACAGCGACCTAGTACGAGCTAGTGATGGGCACCATCGACTAGGTCGATAGTAACCAACGACTACTTTGAGTCGACTAATTTAGCCGCTTGACGCGACTATTTCGGTCGACTAAATTTAGTCGCTTCAAACGACTCGCTCGAACTATCGAGCTATTGATCGCTATTGACTGGATCTTGATTATTTTCTTCGTGATGTAAACCAATTGCAATTTTTTCATATATTTTTGTATGCATTACCAAAAACTGTACAAATTATTGCTTATAACCCAATTAATTTTCATAAAAAATTTAGAGCAGTTAATTTTTTAAGTGCCAATATTAAATAGCTTACAAAAAATCAAATATTAGTAATTGTTTAAAAAAACTTGTTTACCACTTATATTTTTAAAATTCTATCTATGAACTAATACATTTCTAAAAGGTAAATACACCAATAGTGCTGAAAAGTTGACGATATAATCTATACATAACCTATAAGACAAAATTTCAGTCGACTAAAAACCATCGACTACATAGTCGATAGTTTAATTTAGTCGATGGTGCCCGTCACTAGTACTAGCACAGCCGACTCTAGTACTAGCCGTGCTGAACAACATGGCAACACCGCTCATGGCGGATTTTGGAGTCCTATTTTCAAGAATAAAGTCTTGTGCTCAGTGTTATAATTATTGTTATTTTCTACATAAAACTATACTAATACACAGTATTTTTGATTAATTATACATAAGAAATACATAAATATCATAACTATAGTAAGTAGAAGTAATATAGAAGCACCGACTAGGTATAGGATAGACCTATCATCTTATGGGACTTCGTGTCTCATGTTCTGAAATACCGATAGTGTAAAAAGTCAGGGATTTTCTGCTGCCCTCTACGTTATGAGGACGGTGATTTTGTGAACTACGTTAAACTAAGAAGGGACCATGGTCGTGAACGGATTCTCTTCCGTCCGTTCGCTATAAAGTAGACGTATTAGAAAGGAGTCTTGGGTTCTTATCCTGACGGACCTATATTAGTTTTTCTTCGCGTACAAAAAAGTTATTGCGTTTAATATTGTTTTTATGGATATGTATATGTATTATTATGTTCATTTGAGTAAATTATTTTATTATTCCATTGTTATTACAACAGTTTAACAGTGACAACGAACGCATGCATATTTTCAAATATCGGAATAATAGTATATTTTTATTCTATATTATTACATATAAGTGAGTAATACGTATCAAAAACGTAATCGAAACACAGATTTTGATTACACCACAAACATTGCATAAAAGATATTTCGTTATATTGACATTTGTAATAATTACGGATGTTGCGGAGAAATCAATATTATTGACATTATGGAACATATAACGAAATATCCCTGTAACACTTAAAAAAAGTTTTAAAGTTCCATTTATATCATTGTCCTGTGAAAATGTTCATACTTCCAGCAACATTCATATTCCAATCAAAGAATTTACAGAATAAGGAAAAGGAATCTAAAGTAATTTTCAGTAGTTCCATACATCTTTATCTCGAATACTTTTCTAAAACATTCAAAGTACTAGACATTTTTACACTTTGAATCTCATATCGATTTCTAAAATAATCCTAGTTCGATGTAATATAGAACGTGGTTTTATGAGATAGATTCGAAGTTCGCAGCCATTAGCTCGATATTGTCATCAGTTTACAGTACTTTACCGATGATAATACCGATTGCCCAGGCCTCACCACGAGGAGGTTGCTGCGAGTGGAGGCCCAAGGCAGGTAGATGGAATCACAAGTTCTACATCTTCCCACCTTTCACAATAAACCTTATAAATAACTTAAATCTTAACTATGTAATACTATCGGTACTAAAATCCCTCGGCGGATGACTTCTTTCTTGAGCCTAAACCTATAAAAAACTAAGTTCCCTCGTCGGTTGTCTTCGTTCTTCAGCTTAGAACTAATATTATCTTAATATTCTAATTAATACGAATTAATGCTATTAATACAAAATAACTTAAACTAAACGCAACGTAGTCGCTAATACTCAAACGAAAGAGATAGACGGAATGGAAAAAGTTCCATCGATCATTTCGTTTACGCACCTAATATTCTATATACCAAGCAGTTATTAAGTCTACGATGAACTACGCGTTAAACTACAGTATGAACAAGTATCGCGATGAAAGTGTTGTCGCCAGAACCTGGTTTAAGAAAATAGGAAAGACGGGCGACACCTCGCTAACCCGGATCCATCTTTTACTGTCATGGAGCTTTGGGCTGGTCACCTGCGTACCAGACCCGAACCAAAAGAGTACACAAGCATGGTAGTGCAAGCGAGATTCTCTGTTAAACAGAGTCCGTTTACGGAGCAGCCTCCCGACTACTCCGTACCCTGGCACGCACGAGTCTTTCTCCAAATCCTACTTACCAGGCAAAGACTAAACACGTCCGATATCTGGCTTCTCAATAGAAACCAGAGGGATCGGCAAACAGTCTTAGTGCACAGGCCCACTGCCCGTACCATAGGTACAGACCCACTGCCCGTACCCCAAGTCTGTGTAGAGAATCAACGAGCAAAATGAATTAATAATAACTTGGTATGCACAATGGATGGTCACAATTTAAGTCTATTAATAGATAGACTAAAATTAATAATAAACGATGTGATGATGAATATGAATATAACAATGAATATCGAATTATGATTTAAGTTTAACTTACAGTAACTTAACGCAGTGGTAGACGCACGCTTTGAAGATGTAGACGTTGATCGATGTCTTCTTTCGATGGAATAACTGTTTGGAAAAATATTTTTCATTATACAATACACATAGAATACATAATATGCACAGTAAATAAATCACAGTAAATGAATCACAGTACATAAGAAAATAAATATCAGTCAATGGTGCTCGAACATCTGTAACATACAAAGGATTAGTAACAAGAGTGGGGACACAACAATGTGCACAATAAATAAATTAATAATATGCACAGTAAATAAATCACAGTATAGAAATCACAGTAAATGAATCACAGTACATAAGAAGATAAATATCGAAGCCAATGGTTCTCGAACATCTGTAACATACAAGGGATTAGTAACAAGAGAGGGGACACAACAATATGCACAGTAAATAAATTGATGGTTGTCGAATGCCTGCAACAAACAATGGGTTAGTAACAAGAGAAAGGACGAGTATGAGACGCACGCCCACCCTCCGCGACGGCTCACGAGAAAGTGAGGAAGCTAACGCCGTTATGTATTGGGCGTACGCAGGTTTGTTCGTGTTGAATTGTTTTTGCCGACTTCAACGACCTTCCTCCTTGAACGACCCAAACACCGGATGCTACGGCCTGGTACGGCGTACACGGCTAGGTCAATAAACTGTGTGACGTAACATCACTAGCGCGTTGGACCGACCGAGAGCACCGATACCGCGGCACGCTCTACCGTACTCTCTCGCTCGCACACCACCCCCCACAGACCACCGAAATTCTTCGGCACGCGTCAACACCGAAGGAGAGCACCGATACCGCGGCTCGCTCTATCGCTCTCGCTCGCACGCCGTAACGTCACCCGATTCCCGGAATCCCGCGGTTACGAGATGGCTCATTACGGTAAGGCATTCCCGCAAGGGAAATTGTAAGCCGCCGGCCAAAAGGTAGATTTAATAAATTATTTATGAAACTACATCTATTCTGAATTTATCTGTTACAAATATACAAATGTAAAGCAAGATATAAAAACGAATGAAACAAGAACATGTAAAAAGTAACATTGATAAAAATGTCAATTAACGATGCATTTAGAATAAATTGTCTTGTAGTTAAGTGAAAAAATATATACTTTTCCGTTTCATGTTTCATGACTGTCATATTTATCCCTTAACCTTAAACTGAAGCATCGGATATTTTTATTCTCGTGAAATCATATAGATACACGTAATATGAATGGAATATATAACACTTCATTTGTGCTAATAATACTCAGAATTCATGCTTTATCGGTAACGTCGGGTATTGACACTAAAATGGTAACAGGGCTATGAACGTGGGACAGAAAAAAGCATTGGATGATAGGTCTATTCTATACCTAGTCGGTGGTGCTCCTTTTGTGTTCCTGACTATATGTATAATTGTTCTTTTTATTTAAAATTCATAACTATTTCATAATTGCACTGGTTTTAAAATATTTTACCGTTATTACATTACTACCGATCACATCATTATAAATACATGTATAAGGAGGTATTTAACTTTTTCCAATGCAAATGTATTAGAATTGAAATTTGTTGAGAAAATTTAAATGAAATAATTCTACGAAATTTACAATGATAAACATTAACTTAAACACGTTTACTGCCAGATTACTGTACACGGCAGATCCAACAAATTCAACATTGGATTCTGTCCACATAATTCTCCCTAATAGTGAAATATTTAATTGTATACGAATACATTGATAATTTGTACCTTTTGTTGTCTGAAATTATAATCACAATTACGTAGGTATATGTCAACGACATGGCGGCGAACATATTAATATACTTTACTCTTTTTTACATCTTTTCAAATTAGGTTTAGTTTTTAGTATTCAGCAAGGAGGTCTCTGATATATTTACAAAGAGTTGCAAAATCTGGTCTTTCATGACTTTGCAAATGCCAACAAGGATACATAATTTTTACATAAATAGCTTGTGGACAAGTGGAAGGACAGGGAAGACGCGTGCCTCTTTCTAATGCAGCTAACAGTTCGGTACTTCCTTGCTCTTGATCATTTTGAAGACTCTCTGTGCTTGAGTCAACTCCAGGTAAACGAGGTTCTTCACCAAAACCAAACGTTTCATACATTGTTACACCAAAAGACCAAACATCTGATCGAGTAGAAAATTTTCCATCCCTAATACTCTCAGGTGCATACCTAAACAATAAATGTTCTTGAAATATCAAATTTGATATTTTATCCGCAAATTTTTATGTTTGAATAATTTAAAGAATCTGATTAACTAAATTTCAACTTAACACTGTCCATCTTTTATATGCTAAGATAGACTTGGAAATTAACTGCTCTTTACGGCCAAATTTCACATGCAACGTCTCGGCCACCGCGAAAGTTTATATCTGCATGTCCTACGTCCGTATTGGACATCCCTAGGATATTCGTAAGGCTTAAATTTCGGATGTTTTAGAAACATCCGTTCCGAAAGTCCTGACGGCCTTGGAACCAATTCCCCGCGAATACAGGGGTCCTATTGTATTTACCATATTATTCCTTTTTAAAAATGGACAATTTGTAATCAGAACCAGTGCTTGTTAATTAATAAGCGATTATTAACTATCAACTTGGAATAAGTCAAACCTCACTTCGAAAAGCGACATTTAGTATTATGTTCCGTGTCTTAATTATTTGTGATATGGAAACCTATTGATACAAACTGTCGCTCTAATGGGCTACCCACGGTTCATATGGTGCGCACCCGAGGGGCGTCGGGGCGTTGCTTTTGAAAATCGGCCGAAAAGAGCAGTGATTTCTCAAGCCCGTACTAAGATATTGATTTCTTTGATACTTTTAATTGTTAATTTGTAGTTAGTTTTTTTATATTTACCATTTAATAGGAAGTCCACGATCCGTCTGCAAAATATAATAATCGTTCTTCCCTGTAACTTGGGCCAACCCAAAATCACTAATTTTAACTTTACTTTCATCAGCAACTAAAATATTTCTTGCAGCAAGATCTCTATGAACAATGCGCATGCTACCCAAATAATCCATTCCCGTTGCAATATCCAATGCGAAACCCAACAATCTTCTGTGTGTCAGTTCTTGTTTGTGAATTGCTAGATAACTTTGCAGTGAACCATGTTTCACATACTCCATTACTAAACAAACTTCTGGCTCTGATATTACTCCAAGAATTTCCACTACATTCGGATGTTTTAGAGTCTAAGTTATATTTTAAAAATAAAATAGCATACAATTAGGTTAAATGTTATGTAATGTCATTTAGTATTTAAAATACCTTCATTATGGCAATTTCTCTTTCGAAGTCTTGTATATCAGCTTCAAGTGCCCTGGTTTTCAATTTTTTTACAGCAACTTGTTGCGGTTCTATATCCTTCCCGTTTTCTCTTTCAAGAATACCTCTATAAACTTCTCCATAAAAACCCTGACCAATTCTGCCTTGCAAAATTACATTGCAATCTATGTCCAATTCATATATGCCTCTCAATTGACCTAAAGAACCATTACTGCTTCCTCTAGACCCACAATCTTCTCCTGTTCCTGGTTCATTCCTTCCTATTACCTATTTTCATATTAATATTATAAAACGTTTTTTATCTATTGAATTCAACGATAAGAAGCACATTTAGTTAACACATTACCTCACTCAAGTTGCCAGGATGTCCTATTCGAAGAGTTTGAGTGGAGTGTTCAATGGGATTCATATTAGAAATGCTGTTCTGAGAGATTGAACAACCTTCCGAGTCTCGTCTTGCACTCGATAACCAACCAAAATATGCAGAAAGATCTTCTGTGCTACCTATGTAGTTCTCATTGATATTTATTAAACCTTGCGTACCTAAAATTTAAATAAAACAATTGCAAAATGAATTTGACTTTAGTAGTTAAAATCAAGCAAAATCGTATGAAAATACATTCCAAGGGTTTTAGCGTAATACATATACGAAAATTCATACTTGCTTACTACTCTTGCAAATGCTTAAATGATTTTCATTGATCTAAATATTAGGGTACATGCAACATTAATTTTAAACAAACAACAAAATTGATAAATTACTGTATCTTACTACCATCAGTATCGTTCCAAGGAAGACTTGTATTTTCTGTATCCAGACTACTAGATATTGAATCACTGTTTATTGATGCACTATCAGCATTATCTGAATTATCTTCATCATATTTCTTAAATTCAGAACTAAACAGTTTAGGAAAAGCTGTTGCATAAGCATGACTTCTACGAGAATTGTAGACCTGATATAAAATTTGATTTATATCTCTCATAATGGCCTGTGGTTGTTTTCTAGAACCACTCAAATCTCCCCAACATTCTAGCATTAATCTATAAACTTCTGTAGGACATCTGTTTGGAATAGGTAAACGTTTTCCAGATTCATAGTATTTCTTCATAGAAGCAGCATTTCGAAAGTCTAATAATGTAATCCCCCTGAAACGAATAAATGTTCAATTTAAAATACTATATTAAGTATGATGGTCTGTCACAGCATAGCCATTACACTATTAAAACTATATATTCCTTGATAATTACTAAAAGAGGCCTTTTATTTCAAACTCTGCTTAAATGGTTTTACCTAGCGAAGATTTGCCAAATTGTCGTTCCAACAGCCCAAACATCTGCTTGGAAACTATGTCTCGCTAGTTCTGGATCATTATAAATTTCTGGAGGCAGCCAGTGAATATCTGTCTCCGTATATACAAATAATCCTGGATCAGCAAGTTTCACTACGAAACTGTTATTAGTGTGTGCGTGTACTAGGAGTTTATTGCACCTAATGTTACCATGAACTACGCCGTTTTCTTCAAGATGCCAAAGTGCAGTAGCTAAACAAGCTGTTGCTTCTACCATATCTACAGTTTTAATAGTTTGCGAAGAAGAACTACGTAAATATTCGTCGAGTGGACCATGTCGTACCAATTCCAAAACCATTCCAATCATTGGTGTGACTGTTAATCCGTATAACCTACGTAACATAAAGATTATTTAGTTCTTTCATACAGTAACGCATAAGGTAATTGACCCGTAACTCAAGAAAATTTATTTCGAAGTCAATTTCATAAAAAAATTCCCCCTTTTCCGCACTTAACATTTATTATCTATTCGACTTATTTCAATAACTTGCATAACTTCAATAACTTGATATTACGCACAGTACTTTTTCGAGAAAGAAAGTGAAATTATTCGTTCATTATTAGGTTTAGAGTTAATGGAGGTGAATACTTTTTTGCTCAGAATTGAACACTCTTCGATATTTTGGCATAAAAAATATAGCATTCTATTTAAAATAACGAAATTGATCTTAAAATCTCTGAAACGCTATCATGTATAAAAAAAATGATATACACTACATAATGTATCCCTCTAAACCATGCAATTTTTGTATACAAATTTTTTTCTTGCAATACATACTTTTGAAGTTATTTAAACTGTTCAAATTGCGTGGACCAACCTGTATAGTAGGACCCCCGTATCCGCGATTTCACTTATCCGTGGCTGACCACGATCCGAAAAAATTACGTTCAAGAATGTAATCTCTCTCTAATTAAAGTCTTCATAAAAATCAAATGAAATACTATCACAGATACATATGTATAAGGTGTCAAGAAATTACATGTCGCGGCTACCATGCTGCAAAATTAACCTTGACCTTGAATTTGAAGGTAAAATTTTGTTATCGTTGCATTATACAGGGTGTTTCAGCTAACTTGATCACCTTGAATAATGACTTAACGGTACACTTTATGAAAATTTTATGGCGTGGAACTAAAATGGTGTCAAGGAGCACATCTTATAAGGTACATGCTTTTTTGGTGGGTGGAGGCATTTCAGAGATTTCAAGATCACCTTGATTTTTTTTTAACGTAATGACCTACTTTTTGTACCATAGATTGATAGAGAAATTTTTGTTCGCACTATCGTATCCTTTCATTTAAAACAAAAACCAACTAATTGGTCCACTTTAACATTTTAATGTTTAAAGCTACTTTATACAAAAATGACTGGCCATAATGGTCGAATGTTCTACAATTTGTTTATACTCATCGGCCTCTATGATTTGAGCCTAGTCCCGTTAAAAAATCACGACCTTCCCTTGTAAGCACAACACATATTCTGCGTGTATGTCTGACAGAGTGCTTTAGCACTTTGACCGAGCCAAGATCCAAATCATTAAAAGATCACAACCGCAACGCAGAACGTAACGATTAGAAACTATATCATAAACACATTATGTCAGTTACCTTACAAGTGTCCCAGAACGCAGTTGAGACCATTTTCCGGCAAGTTCTAGAAATTCTTTGGTGTAATTCGATTCTTCTTGCTGTTTCAAAATTTTCAATGCAACCTCCAATTTCTTTCCCTTAGTTAATCTCCAAATTCCTCTGTGAAGGGCTGTTGCCGAGAAATGTTGAATTCCTGTAGCTCTTAAAAATGGCTTGTAAATTTCAAGTTGATTTCGTGGTACACAACGTGGTCCAGTTTCTAAAACTGAAGCAACTATTTCTTCGTCAGCTGCAACTTCACTGACTGCACTCTCAGGAGCACATAGTAATAATGAAGATTTGTCTAAAACATAATTAAAAAATACAATTAAATTAGTATCATAATAAAATTAGTATCATGACAAAAATAAATTAAATTCAATACAGCATACGTGATGTAAGTGATAGATATAAAAATATATTAAGTGAAAATATTATGAAAGGGGTTATATACAAATTAAATTTTTAATTAAAAGACTGGTTTAAAATTGCATCTACATATGTAATTTTATGTACATCTTAATATAGAAAATATTAGAAAAAATCTGTTGAAAAGGGAATAAATTTAGAAAGGAGTGAAAGTAAAAACTACTTGAAGAAAAAATTTTAAATAAAAGTAAAAAAAAGAATTCAATTTACCATATTCTGATGGTGGTAAACATTCTGTAAGATATGAATGTCCTTCAGAATTTTTGAAAGATGCAACACATTGTGCCAATGAGTTATAACGACCAGAAATACCAGTAATAACAAACTCGTCAACTCTCTCTTCTATTTTTTTTGTAAACAATTTTCCTTCCTTGTTACATGCATCTAAGAAATATACATTGTATTCCGTTTCACTTTCTCTGAGTAAATAAGAGCCAGGTTTATTCGCACGTTTCTGTTGAAGTTTCGCGTACGAGAATTCTTGCCTAAAATATAATTCCATTCTTTGATTATTCTTTTATAGTCTTTATTTTTTATAATTTTCAAATATTTTTATATTTTACTGATGTTAGGTATTGCTAATTTTGTAAATATTTAAAAATATATCAATACCAATTAACATAGAACAATACTGATTCAAAATACTCTCTTATTTAAGCATGATTTGAACACTTGCAAACTTCATTTTTAAATATAATGATAATGATTGAGCGTATTGTATTTTATGTAGAATCTACGAATTAGAAAAATAATCATGCTGCTGCAATAATAATAAAATTTGACAATGTTAATTGAAATGAATTAAATCCTACCCAACTGGACCATGACATTTGAGTTTATGCAGTTTTTCCAAAGTAGGTGTAACAATTTCACCACATAAATTAAATGTCCATTTAATTGCTAGACGATAATATCCATCCAAGGCAGAAACGAAAGATATTAAAAGTGCATTCTTTGCAAATTTCAGGTATGATGGTATACCATTTTTTCTCGAAATTTCTACTGTATTATCTTGCCTAGAACACAATGAATAAAAATTTCCTGTTTATTGATTCCTAATTATTTTTAACCCTCACCCAGCCGACACTGGGTCACTTTGATCCATGCTTATATTTTGAGTGTAACGGAAAATGGCAAGTGCATTCGTTTACACGGCTCAGTCATGTCACTGTAACAGAAACACTGACTGTGTGGAGAATTTCATTGTCTCCAGCATGCAGTAGGAAGAAAAAATCTAACGAGCTATGTCTGGATTTAGTGAATTTGTGCAACGTGAACAAAATCATAACGTTAATGTATCATCAGATGGAGACATTACATCAGTCAATGATAAATCATTTTACGTTTGCAGTGCATAAAATAAATGGTATATGTATTCATAAAATATTTACATTTTTTTCATAAACTCCCTTCCTCTTTATATCGTAAGCATTATTCGATAATATTATGCACCGAAATAGTAGGTCTAAATAGGTACAATGAAAAGTCTGATATGGGTCAAAGTGACCCAATCTCGGCTTGCCGTGTCGCTGTTTTTAGTCGGCCATTCAAGGGTTGATGAAGTGAAGATGGGTAGGTTAAAGTTTTTCATGCCCTACAATGATAGAAAAATGTTGAGAGTACCATTAAAAAAAATTAATTTTTGGACAATTTCAATGTCACAATTAACATTAACGCACTGATACTTGTTGACACATTACAAGCTTGCTTACATTTTTGATACTCTGTGTTTGGTGCTCCCTCATTTAACTTTTACAATATTTTCAATAGGGATACCAAGCATACATGTGCTTTTGTAACTTGGTACATTTCATATACTTCTTTAGTATTTTATATACAGAGTGGACCACGAAATGCGATCAGCTAAAATTATTCTATTGCTAGCTGTTCAATTGAAAATTGTAGATGCATGCTTAGCCATCAATACAGACGTCATAAGTAGAACAAAGCAATCGTTTCTTAAGGTGGCTCCCGCAAATTTTTAATAATTATAAATATAGTTGAAAATTTAACAAAACATTCTTAAAAGCTTCAACTTTACGGATGCTACCAAAAAATCGCAAGGTCGACGATAAAAAAGAAGCGTTATAAAAATTTCATTTTAACACGAGCCTTATGGGACTGTAGTTAATACTGAAAAGTTAATCACTTCTTATGTAGTTACAAAAGATGACATTTTTACCAAAAATTAAGCGGTTATAGATTTGTTTTACGGGCATTATGACGGCACGGAGAAGAAGGTTTGGTAACGATCAAATAAAACTAAAAATTAAGAGTAAGATATGCAAACGTATTTAGGTTTCAATGCGTTTGGTAGTATCTTGTACGCATGTCTGCTATGACCGTCAACGTCGCTTTTTTCCTTTCGTTTGTTAGACGAACTGACCAATGTTTTCTTAAAAATTAAAACGAAAATAAAATTTTTCTATGATAAGGAAACAAATTTTTCTTTTTCCACTTATTTGTACATCTTTTTTCCCATTTAAGTATTTTGAAGTAGTTTAAAATATTAAGCATTCAAATTAAATTGGTAAAAGTGATAAATAGTATCTGCTAAAAGACGGTCGTAAAAGAATTATAAGTTTATCTATAAAAAAAACTGAAGGTGACCTTGAAAACTGAAGAAAAAAAAGGTTTCGCAAAAAAATTTGGTACAATCATCTTAAACTCTCCCTAAATTATGTAATATTAGTCAACAATATTTTCGATTGAACAATTAGCAAGAATAAGTTGGATTCTACACCTTTGATTTGGTGGAGATACAGGTAAGAACGTTACCGCAAAATGTACAGGCGGCTACCCGAGATTTCAGGCTCGGTCGCGCTCGCGTTTCCCCTCATTATTCGCGATACTGGTCGGCGCTCGCTGGTTAGTGACGCTTCTGTCGATCCCACCAGACTTCTTTCGATCCGAACCGAAGTGTCAGGCTGCTTAAACGTATATAACGAACGCTTGGTCAAGCTTGAAATCTCGGGTATCCGCACACCCCTAATTATTACCCAAGGATATTAAAGCAATTTAAAACACATTATTGAATACTCAGTAAAGCTTGCAGTTATTTCATATTGCCTGAAATTGGGTGATAGTAAATTAGCTACAATGATTTTAAAACTGTATGTCATTGTATGTATGTCACTGAACTGAATTCTTTCGATGTAATAAAGTGATAATTCTATTAAATATCTTGTTGTATGTATGAAATAATTAATTAATTGTTAACCTTATAGAAACAAAACATAAATCTTCAATTGCACACAATGTAGTCCAAGAAGTAGCAATTGTTTCACAATATTTCACTGCATCTACATTAACTCTCAAAGTCACTTTTGTTGGAGGAGTTTGGAGACCTTTATCCATCAAAACTTCATATTCTTCATATGGATAGTTTGGTGCCATACACTCAAATTGTTTCAGATACTGTTCTTTAACATAGTTTGCATCATATCCAGAAATCTTACGAAGGGCATTATGAATTGGTTTTTTAATAAAGAAAGCATGACGCTTTATACATTCCTTTGGAATGTATTTTCTGTATTCTGACTCCACTGTTTCTCGTGGTACTTTTTTCTCTAACATTACCCTGTGAAAAATTGAAATATATTAAAAAGTGTTAATTTTATCTAAACAACAAATTTTTAGTTCATATATATTTGACGTATAAAGTAATATGAAAATGAACATCATACTAAAACATTTTTATTTTAAATTTATCTTAACTTTACAAGGAGTTCTAATTATAAGTTGTGAACATTAAATAAGTTACAATCTCTAAATGATATTCAAGCAAGTAATTTAAAAAAAAAATGAAATAAGATTGTAATAACATCAATACATAATAAGATTCTAAAGTATAATTAAATCCAATGTGGCTAACTTAAGAAAAGCAGTTATAAAAGCTAATAACAACTTAGAAGAACTAAATGAATTATTGTTCAGTTATGACTGGACATTTAATTATTATTCTTTTGACATGATCATGTACATAAATAAATCATTAAATCAATTATAAATACCTATACATATCACTGACACCAAGGCCAATAAGTTCTTGTTTATGTGTCTCATACACAATATCTGGTACTTTATTGTCCATAACATCTGAACGTGCCTGTTGAAAATAATAGTCATAGGCATTTACATCTACCTGTTTTAACCGGCGTAAACTTGAAGGTTTAAATCTGAGTCTAAAGTCAAATTTATTTTTGTCTTTTGATTCTAAACGATGCGCTACTGGATACCAAAGTTTTGTGTAATGATTTCTAAGAGCAAAAAGATGTCTGGCCACTGGTCCTATTCCTACAGATTTGCAGACCTAAAAATTAATGTTGCATTTCATTTTCATATAACTTCAGAAAGAAAACAATACTCATGATTTTATAACTTCAAATGTATAATATGTACATACATATAACTCCTGATAAACCAAAAATTAAATTTGTAATAAAGTAATAAATACAATCTAAATTTTAATTGAAATGCACATTTGCATTATTCATCAATTACATCAAAATTGAAAATTGCTTTTTAATTTAGGTTTTAATAAATTTTATATTAAACTTTCCAAGTATGCGACACTATAATTATTTAAATTCTATTTTGTGTCAAGTTCTTCAAATTGTTAATAATAAACGTTTGTGGTACTATTTCTAAAATGTTATTTTTTACTCTGCAAAATGTCAAAAACAGAAACTGACTTTAATCTGACAATAATTGGGACATCTAAATTAAAATGCATTGTCTGAAATTTGTTTACCTTGATATAGAGATCTTCAATTGTTTGACCATATTTAACTGTAAAAGTCAATTCTTTTTCTTCGTTTGCAACGTAAACAATCGCTAATCGATCGTTTTCCATTTTTGGTAAAAATTACACGTTCCTTTCATATTTTATTTTTGCGATTCTAAAGCTACCGTTGTTTATTTACAAACGTGATATATAGCAGTGCGCATGTCACTAAAAAATATACATTGTACATATATAGATAATGAAAATACGTACATTGATCACAGGTTAAGTCATCACTAAACTTTTACAAAAATTTTGTATAAAAAATATAGTTTCAGTTATTACAGATTATTTATTCTTACCATTTCTGTATCATTTAAATGAAAGAATGCAATGAGCATATTTACAGAGGTTACGTAGTAACGAGACAAAAAGGAACTATTTACATTTAAATTATATATATTGTATGATAAAAACTAATCTTTCCGTGATAAATAAGCTAGTTTTACTATTTAATTTATTCTTTATACGATAAAGTAAATTTCAAATTAATGATATCCCTAGTTTACGGATTGATATACCCAACGTGTAAGCAAATTGGCATCCGCTAGGGGAAAAAAATAGCGTAGGAAAAGGGTCTCCTACCACTTTCAAGGGAAACTTACAAGTCGGCTAATCGCTTTTGGAATGACGCTATAAACAAGTTGTAGTACACATACAGTTTTACCAAACCCTCATTGGTTTCCGTAAAATGGGCTTTTGTTTTTGGGATATTCTGGTTTAAAGTTTTGTACGCATCTATGTAGTCATCCATTTATGTACTGATGTCATAACGGAGAACCTCTGGTTGGGTCGGGAGGGAAACGGATGGCAGTTATCCGAGAACCCTGAAGGAGCGTGGTTCTTTTAGAAATCAAAGGCCTCGGACGAATATTTCTTTGGACGTAACAATCGGTGGACAGAGAATGTTGTAATACAATGTCGATTGTCATCGCCCGGATAGCTCAGTCGGTAGAACATCAGACTGGGATAATCTTTAGTGTTCATTACTTGCTATAGTTAAAAATTCAGTATATTAGTGTGAAGTCATAATAGTTATAACAGTGCCTTTCATTGTGAGTGAAGTTAATATGATATTTGCGGGACTTATACTGCTTTTTGTTGATAAAAGTGGGTAACATGGATCCATCGCGGGCGCATGGCTCGAAGCGATGCATGTCGCCAGTCATCGGACAAAGAAAATGAGATAGCTACTTCCTCAATCAAGCTGAGGGAGTTAAAAGCTCCAAAGCTCCATTCTCTGCAGCTTGACCGTCTTTATAAACAATTTTTAAAAGAAAACAACAGTAGTTGTAAAAGTAAGGTTGCCCCTAACCTCAATGCAGCGAGGAAAAACCAGTCTCCAACGCCTCTAGCGGAAGTGTCAGGAAATGTGAGCAATGCAGCGAATTCTGAAGGGATATCGGAACAATGGGAAAATCCGAAGAAATCGAATAAAGTCGCCAATATAAAGGGGGATTCATCCTCTGACATCCCTAGCACGAGCAACAACCCATACAGCATTCTATCTAATGCTGAAGAAATGGATTTAGAAGATAATGCTGTAGAATCAGAAAACACGGAAAATAACTTAAGAAAAGTCTCAAAACCTCCCCCAATTTATACAGTAAATTCTGATATACAAACTTTAATAAATAGTATTAAATCAGCACAGATTCATAAATCAGCGTTTGCAATTAAAGAAATTAATAAAAACAATCATTATATATATATTAATCAATTAATGATCATCAAGTGATAATTAACAAATTGAAGGAAGATAATGTACAGCATTACACGTTCACCCCGAAGAACATGAAGCCTAAATCACTTATTATTAAAGGCATTAAGGGAAATTTCAGTGTGGAGGAAATTAAAAATGAGATAGAAGAGTTTAACTTACCCAATCTCAGAATCATTAAACTCAGCAAATTTAATTACAACAAGGCTGACCCAGACAGATTTCATTACATTATACAAGTTTCTGCTGAGAGTAAAACTGCAGAACTGTTCAAGATTAAAACCCTGGCTTACCTTAATGGCATGTGAAAATTGCTTACGGTTTTATGTTACCGTAAGTAATGAAATCAGGAAACGTCTTCCACATGACCATCAGTTTCTGAAACAGTTGTCAGTGTTGAAAGCGTCGAATGTATTCGGAACTATCAATAGGGAATCAGCATGTCAGGATTTGGTGGCGGTCGCACAACGATTAGGGCATTTCGACACAACGGAATTACAAAAAGAGTGGAACTTTTTGTATGTCAAAACTTCCAAGTTGGCTAGGGATAATTGGGCCAAGATAGCGTTTGATGACATGTGAGTAAACATCTGCAAACTAGAAAATCCACAGAAAAGTTTACTTTTCCCTACTCTACGATCTCTTTTAAATACTGTACGATGTTTACCCGCATTCGAATGCCGAGGCCGAAAGAGTCTTTTCTATCCTCCCCGACGTAAAATCGAAAAAACGCACTAAAATAGGAGTTGAGCTCCTAAATTCTATTTGTGTAGTGCGCACAGCTTTAAAGGCTACAAACGAGACTTGCCGCACTATGTCTGTCGATGACAGACATGTAAGTCTCATGTCGGGGAGACAGTTATACGCAAGTTCGTCACGCTCGCAAAACTTTAAACAGTTGTCATTGCACGTGTACGAACAAGAATAGGTTAGTTTTTGATCTTATCGGACTAATTTGAAATTATGATACAGTTACAGTTCCATTATTTCGCGTCTATTTCGCATCTATCTATTTCGTGTATTTATTTCGCCTTATTTTACATTTTCAGCGACGGATATATATTTTTATCAACAAAAAAAGATAAGTTTCTAATAATATTTACATTTTATCCTACGCTACTCTAATTATGACTATAATGCTTTGTATGTCTTTATTTTTTTTCCGATATAAAACAACTGTACAACATCGTATCTACGTGGAGCAGATGCAACAGTTGTCAGAAGCGCAAATTAATCTAATGGGACTTTGCTACGAATGTTTTTATATCTATGTGCTGCAATAGTAACATCTAATTGTAAGAATAATTTGTGTGTACACAAAATATGTATGTATAGAATACAAAATTTAAATATTGAAGTGGAAAACATTTATTTTCTTCTTTTTAAATGCCTCACAAATTAATATTTTTTAAGTTTTTTATTTTACTTAGAGGTTACAAAGTGAAATTATAAAATAATTAAAAATAAAAAGTAAAACCGCCGCATTGGGATCCGCACAGGGTCTCTTGACTGTTGCTCACGCGCTTAGGTTGTGGGGCATCGCGTCGAGAACGTAGTGATGGGCACCATCGACTAAAAACTATCGACTAAGTCGATAGTAACCAACGACTACTTTTAGTCGACTAATTTTTTTAATCGTCGACTACTTTAGTCATTTGAAGCGACTAACTTCAAACGAATAATGTTAGTCGCTTGAAGCGACTACCTTCAGACGAATAATATTAGTCGCTCGAAGCGATTACTTTCAGGCGAATAATATTAGTCGCTGGAACTATCGAGCTATTGATCGCTATTGACTGGATCTTGATAATTTTTTTCGTAATGCAAACGAATTGTAATTTTTCCATATATTTTTTTATGCATTACCTTGTAAACTAATCGTTTAAATTTCTCCGAAAAAGTCAGATCGTTAATTTTGAAAAGTTTATTTAATTGTTTAGAGTGCACGAATACTTTCTTGCCTCTTTTATATTAATAAGAAATTTTAAGTATTACTAAAAAAGAAGACGAACCAACTAGAACGTATTATCTCAGAATTCGACTCTGTCACTTGATAATGTAAACATCTAAAACTCTAAACATTAGAGGAAGCAGGGGTGGGCTAGAATTACTAACGAAAATAAAAGATTCGTTCTTTAATTCTTTTACGAAGATTTATATATATTATATTTTACTGTTTATTATACATAATATTAATACGTTTATTATTAATATTGATACATTAATATTATGTAATATTAATTGATATTAGTAATATTATTGTAAGAAAAAACGATAAAAATGCAAATAAATAAGTCGTAACTATTAATGTTGAATCGATAATTTTACAAAAAGGTTTCGATGCTCGCCAGCTGAGAAGAACGATTCTTCTGTCCGGAAAAGCCCCTTTCTTTTCGTCAACGTTTGCTTTTCAAGTGCTTGAAGTCCCTTATCGGCAACTGTGGTATCACTATCCAGATGTCCTACAATCCTTACATCAGAACAATGGGACATTATAGAAGACATAATACCGTTATTGAAACCAATAGAATATGTAACTGTAGAGTTGTGTGCTGAGAAATATTCTACAGCTTCAAAAATCATGCCATTAATAAAAGGAATTGAAAACGCCATCCAAAATATTACATCTGTGACAATGCCTGGCCTTGCACTAAAAAATAACCTGTTAAACAATACTGATATTAGATTTGAATACATAGAAACAAATAAAATTAAATTAACAGCTACAATAATAGACCCTAGATTTAAAACAGCAATTTTTCAAAGGGAAGGAAATGTACAAAGAGCAATAGAAACTTTAACATCAGAACTTCAGAATTTACTAACCAACGTGCAAATTCATGAGAATAGACGTACAAACCCAGAAGAAGAAGAACCACTTAATCAGGATGCAGGATTTTGGAATTTTTCTATTGATAAAGTTTCCCATCTAACTAGACAATGCTCTACACCTTTAGAAACCGCAACAAACATAACAAGGCAATATTTAGATCTGCCTTACGAAAGTATTAAAAGTGATCCCATTGCATTTTAGAATACACATGGCCACACAATGCCTGAACTAAAAAAAATTAATGAAAAATATTTATGTACACCTGCAAGATCTGTTCCATCAGAACAGATATTTTCCAAAGTTGGACAGATTATGTCAGAAAGAAGAAATAAACTATCGTCAAAAAATTTAGATCAAGTCACCCGACGGTAACTTTCAGAGTGACCTAGGTCGGGTCATCGTTGTCGGTCCCAGTCATAACAACACTCGTCAGTCTGCTTTGACTACCAGCGCATCTTCTTCCTTTCCAACGCATCTCTGCGGCAAGCTCGGCCTCGGAAGGCAGCGGCTTACGGGACTTGTGCACCGGTCTTGGTTGCACCGTCGCGACCTCCACCGCTGCCTCCAGCTGAAGCTGTCGCTCCCGGAGCCACTTCTGGGCTTCCGCCAGGCCCACGTACTCGCCCGTTGTCGGTGGGCGTCCCCGCTTGCGGCCTGTCGCCGCGCCAGGCCCGACAGCGTCGGACCTGACCGACGCCGCCGAGACCGTCGACGCCGACGCATCGGAGTCGTCGTCGCTCTCCGACATGTCGACGTCGACGTCGACGTCCGTGCTGCCCGTGCTAGGCCGCTGCGTCGGCCGCGGCCCGCGCGACACATCCGTCGACCCCAACGGACCCGGTGCATCGACGAGGACGTGGGAGGGAACGTCAAAACGACAAAAAAAAACGACAAAGTGCCCGCCCCTGACGCCTCTTCACCAGTCGCATTGCTGAACACTGTGGCCTGGTGGTCTACCACAGTGTTCTCCCGATCGATGGATAACGACGCGGGGGGCCCGGTCGGCCACCACCCTCCGCGCCGGTACTGGGGGATCCGACGCCCCCTGCACCGTAAACGTGTGTTCCTTTCGTTTGTCTGTCCATAGTCCTTTTTTTGGCCCTTGCGGGCGGGCCAACCCACTCCCGACTTGCCCTGTCGTCGCCGTTTTCCTATTGTGTGCCAGCTCACCGCGTTCGCCCTCCGCGCCCAGCAAATTCGTATTCGCAGAAGCGATATCCAACTACTGGGGCGGAGGCCCAGGGACCCCACGTGGAGGTGCGGTGAGTGGACTTTGAGCCGGTCGGGCCCCCAACTTCGCCGAAATTCCCCGCACCGGACGAGCAAGCTCGCCCGGGTGTTGGTGGAACATCAGCTCCATCGGAGTTCTCGCCCAGGCGACGTGCCCGGACGAGACCCTTCCAGCCCTCGTGTCCCCACGCTCAAGTGTCCTGCGTCGTCATGACATAACCTACATATTTGCATCCTAGCATTTTTAGGTACCACCCATGCCTTAGATCCATCTTCCAAGCGCCTGTAAATTTTGTCATTCTTAATGGTGTAGCTATCGAAGTACTGCTTACTGTCATTTGTCCGCTTGCCTGCCAACATAGTTCTGATTCTACTCAATTGTTCGTCTTGTCGTTGTGCGGCCAGTATCCAGTCAGCTTCGGTCAAATCTATACGGTCGACTTCTAATTCGACAGACAGCGGGTTGCGGCTTAGCGCATCCACGTGTGCCATCCTAGTTCCTGGACGATACTCAACGTCGAACGTGAAATCTTGAACTTCAAGCCACCATCGTCCTACGCGAGGTAGCAAGTCCCTTTTTGTGAGTGTAGTCCGTAGTGCATTGCAGTCAGTGATCACTTTAAAATGGAGTCCTAATAGGTATACCCGAAAATGCCGTAACGCGAATACTACCGCCATCGTTTCTAATTCATACGAATGGTAGCACCGCTGATCAGACGTAGTTTGTTTACTATAATACGCTACAACTACCATTTTTCCGTCATTCTTACGCTGCATTAACATGGCGCCTACGCCTAACGAGCTGGCGTCCGTATGCAATTCTGTTGCCAGGGTTGGATCGAATATCGCTAAGACTGGTCGGGTCATCAACCTACTTTTTACTTCTTGGAACGCGTGTTCCTGCGGATCCCTCCAAACCCATGGTTCGCTCCTATGAGTAAGTCTGCTGAGAGGCTCCACAAGTGTTGCATATCCCTGAATAAATTTTCGGAAATAACTGGCCGAACCCAGTAACTGCCTAATTTGTTTTACGGTCGTCGGAGCTGGCATTTGCGCCAGAGCCTTAACCTTCCTTTCGCCCGGCCTAATTCCCTCTTCACTAACATCTCGTCCCAAATAATCAATCCGTGATTTGAAAAATGCGCATTTACTTATTTTAAGCGTAAGATTGTGCGCTCGAAATTTTTCTAGGACGCTTTGCAAATGCCGCAAACCTTCCTCGACGCTATTTGATGGAATTATAACAACGTCAAGGTATGGATAGGCAATAGTATTTTTTAGCGGTCCTAGGTAATGGGTATCTATCCTTAATTGTAATCGCATTCAACTTGCGATAGACGATACACATCCGGTAATTGCCGGTTTTCTTATTTATTAGGATAATCGGACTCGCGTACGGTGAGTGTGATTCCCGAATTATTTGGTTGTCCAGTAATTCTTTTATCATATCCCTAAGAATTGTTTTTTCTGTTTTGGCCATACGGTACGGGTGGTAAGTTATCGGTGTCTCTGTCATGCATCTTATTACAAGGGACGCCGTGTTTGTTTTACCGAGCTCTCGCAGAGACCGAGATATTCTATCGCCGAATTCATCAAGCAATTTCGTGCTGTCCTGTCTCTCCTTCGCGGTAATATTCCCAAAGTCGAGTTCTCCGCTGTGATCTTTTCCGTCCACTATCTCAAAGACTTCCGCCGTGTTCCCGACAGTCTTCAACACAAGCTGGTGTTGCTTCTTAATCATTACGATGTGGTCCTGATCTAAGAAATCTCTGCCTATGATTACATCGCGTGTCACAAATTCCTCTGGTACTACTAACGCGTCTACATTTGCGATCACGTCTTGTACTCGTAATTTGATGTGTACTATCTTATCTGAAAGAACAGTGTGTCCCGAAAATCCTTTCAACGCGACGGTCGTGGTAGTGTGTACGTGCATTTTGAATTTAGTAATAAGAGATGAGCGGATTATCGTGCAGGCGCTGCCAGTATCAATCAGCCCTTTTATTTTATAGTTATTAATATGTACTTTTTGTTCATAAATGTTGATTTTTGGATTTGTCGATACCGTTACTACACAAGCGTTCCTGGTAGATGGGCATTTATTGCTCTCATGTCCTAGCCGTCGGCAGTTCGTACACTCGCCTCGCGGTTTAACGCAATTCTTTGCGATATGCCCCATCTTGTTATAATTGAAACATGTTACCGGTCGCGTAGTTAATTGACTGTCCATCTTTTGATCTACTTTTGTAGGCGCATTTGACGGTCCCGGTTTGTGTGAACGATGCCGGAATTGTGTAACAAAAGCTGTTATTTGGAAAGTGATTTTCGCCGGTATTACGCCCATGGTATTCATAAACGCGTACAACGAATTAGCGTCGGTGTGCTGGGCTGATCGTATTGTCCGCGCTATACTTTCATCTTTTATTCCGCCGATAACTAGGTCGATAATATGATTATCGGGGATAGCAATATTTAACAGCCTTATCTTACTCAGCTTAGAAAAACAGTAATCACCTAACGATTGCTCCGGCGTAGCCTCGTAATTTGCGGCATCTTTAAATAATTTGTCGAAAGGTACTGACTTACGGAACAGTTGGAGGAGAGCACTTTTCGAGTCGTTCCATGTAGCCGTTACCTGTCTGGTGGTGTCATACCACGTGCGAGCATGGCCTCGTAGTCGTCCTGCTATCAATCTCATGATAGACCTCCCGTCCCATTCATATTGTTCAGCCAGTTCGTCGATGTACTCTACCCATCGCTCCACCTTCAGTTCGTCTTGCGCTGGATCAAAAACAGGAATCATTTTGTCATCCCCAGCCTGTATGTTCGAACGTTGTCCCAACGGTCGGGTACGTTGTACGTCTTGGATCATCTTTTCTAATTGCTCGATGCGTTCCCGTTGCTTGGTCTCGACTGATGAACTGCGAGAACTCTTCCTTCTCTTACTTACGGCCCATATTTCACTCTTCACGTTGCAATAAAGCAACACGGAAAACAGTAACTGTATTTCAATACACAAAGTTAAACAGGCACGGTATCAACACTTTGTTTTTCGTTTGTGTGCACCACTTACACTTCACTTCGCGGATTACGCGGCGTGCGACTGTTATCCCACTTCTGAATTGTTAAAGAAAATAAAAATGTTATACGTGAAAGGCTGCGATTTTACCGTCTCTTTATTGTTAGAAAAATAATACACTCATACGTATATATCGATAATCCTGCCTAAGAACCGAGAGCTGGTTTATGACCGCCACAGCCGACGACCAACGACAAAGTGTGTCTGTCTATTCGTTTTTCGATCGTCACCCGACGGTGACTTTCAGAGTGACCTAAGTCGGGTCATCGTTGTCGGTCCCAGTCATAACAACACTCGTCGGTCTGCTTTGACTACCAGCGCATGCTACGTGCGTGACCTCCTTCGCACAGAAATACCAATTCCACCTTCTTATTCGGTCATTCTCTTACATTTTTATTTAAATAAAAATTTATCCATTTCTGGTATCAGAGGTGGGCAACTGATCGTTCACGAGTATCGCGCGGCTGGAATTTCTCCTTTCGATGATCGTGAGCAAACAGTTGCCCACTACCGATATAAATGTACGAGTATCATTATTATAAGATCTAATTTTTATTTTACTATTTCAGATAAAAAAAATGATAAAAAGAATCATGAATAGCGACCGTCGCGGTGGACGGCGCGGCGGCCGGAAGCCGCCCCATATATGTCAATAATTATTTTCATTAAAATAAAACATTTTTGATAATACGAAGATCGTACTTTTTTTCAAATCCTTCAACTCCTTCCTTCCTTATCCCTGTGCACATATATACAAGAAAGTCGAAAAATCGTTGTTAGTTCAAAATCTATTTCCGCTGGTCGACAAATGAAAA